>NC_090656.1:88971503-89208679 GCF_040937935.1 Hyperolius riggenbachi
CTTTAAGGTTTTTAGAGGAAAGTTTAAAGGGTCATTAGCTTTGCTCTGTTTCATAGTTTAAAATACAAAGTGTGATTTGTAAACTTCAAATATTAGAGAATAATGCAATGCTATACAAAAAAGCTATATAACTGAGAATAAGAATATGAGACTCTTTTCTCTGCTACTATTGTCCTATTAATTATCCGTACTACATATGGAATTCATTGTATCATATTTTTTTTTCTGCTTCTGTGTCACTATAAGGAGTGCCAACCTATTTGTATTATTAATAGAAAATGGATACAGTCTAGCAGCATAATTTGAGCCTCCTGTACCTATTTGGCATCACCATGGCGCGCATAGCTGAATAGTGCTTTATTGTGGCAATGCGTTTGCATCACACTTTAAATGTAACAGGTGTTATAACATGCATACAAATGCTGGCCAACACAATAGCTTAACATTGTGTAATACATCATGAATTTCAGAGTATTTCAAGGCACATTTGTAATTGTCATTGTATGCCATTTTAGTTAAATTAATGGAAGCCCTTCTGTTAGTACATGCTGCTGATTCATCATTATGCACCCTGTCACGTTTGTACAAAAGATTCTAAAATGCTCTAGTTTTAGTGTTTAAAATCATATCAGTAGGCCTACAGGCTTGCAGTATAACTGGCCTTAGTGTGTAAGTCTATGATTATGATAAGGATGTTTTTTGTAAGATCATTTATAGATACAGATAGATTGGGTAGTATGCTGGTTGTACATACATCAATCAAAAATACAATTTTAAATGTGCATATGTTGACTATAATAAATTGTGATACTGTACAATAACTTCAGTAAGGAAATCACATAGGCACAATTTCCTTGTAACATCCATATTACACAGTAGGTTTCCCTATAGCTTTCCTGCAATCTTTCTACGGGGCTTCCGTTAGTTAAAGCAATATTGAAACATTCATATTATTCAGTAATGTTCTGCATATGAGCATTGATCCTCGCGCTGAGGTTTTTGGAATTATAATACTATAATATTGATTTTCATTAACTTGATACTTGCGTGAATAGTGCAACAAGGTAATATGCATCACTTTAATTGGTTTACATAAGTTATTTCTACAGCTTATGATTTCCATGGTCTGTTTTATCAACTCTATAGTGTTTTTCTGAAATATAACTTACCAGACATAATACAGGACCTATGTTTTGGATTTTCAAAAATCGAACCCTCTGGGAATTGACACCATTAATGTTATGGGCTGATTTGCTATCGCTATCTATCAGTCACAAGGGAGGCATGGCTGCATCATGGGTTCCCAGTTGACCATGTCCACCGTGATGTTAGCTGTGCTACTGCCAAGGGCAGGTGAGTGACCAATAGAAGGAAAATGGGTTGGGATAGGGCAGTGTCAGGGTGCTCTCATATGGCTACAGCTCACAGCGTGTTTGTTTATCATTTTCATTTTCTTATTGAAATTATGATGTATTTATTTGTTATACCTTTTTTAGATACTCACTTTACAGCATTGTAGGTCATTATTCTTTTCATACCTTCTTTTGTTGAATAAAGTCTTCAGAGCTCCCTTCTTTAGCTCATTTAGCTTTTTCTTTCTGTTAAAGAGAAACTCCAACCTAGAATTGAACTTTATCCCAATCAGTAGCTGATACCCCCTTTTACATGAGAAATATAATGATTTTCACAAACAGACCATCAGGGGGCGCTGTATGACTGATCTTGTACTGAAATCCCTCCCACAAGAAGCTCTGGGACCGCGGTACTCTGGGCAAACTGCCACAATGTAACAATATTCACAGACAGGAATTAGCTGTTTACAGCTGTCTCTAACAGCCAAAACAGCTAGGAGCAGCTACATAACCTGCCCACAGTAAAAATGTCACCATTTAATAAATGTCAGAATGTAAATCGGGGAGAGGAAAGATTTTACAATGAGCAAACACTGACTAAATCATTTATACATAATTATGGTAAAAAATGAAGCACTTTTTTTACTACATTATTTTCACTGGAGTTCCTCTTTAACCACTTAACATCTCAGTCGTTTTCAACTATTGATGCGTGGGATGGAAGGTCTCACTTATCGAGAAAGGTTATATAAACTGGGTTTATTTAGTCTAGAGAAAAGACGCCTTAGAGGGGATCTAATTAACATGTATAAATACATCAGAGGGCAATATAATACCTTGGCGGATGAGCTTTTTGTCCCTAGGCCTTTTCAAAGGACTAGAGGACATGATCTGCGCATGGAGGAAAAACGTTTTAGCCATTTATTTAGGAAAGGGTTCTTTACAGTAAGAGTGATTAAGATGTGGAATGCATTGCCACAGGAAGTCGTTATGGCAAACTCTATACCTGCATTTAAAGGGGGCTTAGATGCTTTCCTTGAGTTGAAAGACATCCATGGCTACAATTACTAGGTAATGCCTAATGATGTTGATCCAGGGATTTTATCTGATTGCCATCTGGAGTCGGGAAGGAATTTTTCCCTTTAGGGGCTAATTGGACCATGCCTTGTAAGGGTTTTTTCGCCTTCCTCTGGATCAACAGGGATATGTGAGGGAGCAGGCTGGTGTTGTACTTTATACTGGTTGAACTCGATGGACGTATGTCTTTTTTCAACCAAAATAACTATGTAACTATGTAACTATGTAACTTATGCATCCGAGCAATGTTCACCTCCCATTCATTAGCCTATAACTTTATCACTACTTATCACAATGAACTGATCTATATCTTGTTTTTTCCGCCACCAATTAGGCTTTCTTTGGGGGGTACATTTTGCTAAGAGCCACTTTACTGTAAATGCATTTTAACAGGAAGAATAAGAAAAAAAATGAAAAAATTCATTATTTGTCAGTTTTCGGCCATTATAGTTTTAAAATAATACATGCCTCCATAATTAAAACCCACGTATTGTTATTGCCCATTTGTCACGGTTTAACATTTAAATTATGTCCCTATCACAATGTATCGCGACAATATTTTATTTGGAAATAAAAGAGCATTTTTTCCGTTTTGCATACATCACTATTTACAAGCTTATAAAAAAAAAATAGAGAGAAATATTTCATCTTTACATAGATATTTAAAAAGTTTAGACCCTTAGGTAAATATTTATGTGTTTTTTTGTTTTTTTATAGTAATGTTTTTTGTTTTTTTTTATTAAACATTTTTCGTGGGCATTTTTGGGAGGGTGGGATATAAAAGTGTTTTATTTGGGGAAATATTGGTGTATTGTAATGTTTTTTGGCATTTACTTGTAGTTTTACTTTTTGGCCACAAGATGGCAATCTCGAGTTTGTTTACATGACGTCACTCTAAGCGTACAATGTACGCTTAGAGGGACACAGCTTCAGAAAGAGCGAAGCTTCCGAGAGAAGCTGTCGCTTTTTCAGCGGGGGAGAGGAATCAGTGATCGGGCTCCATAGCCCGATACATTGATTCCGTGGCTACCGACTCCGCGGCCGGGAGTGCGCGTGCACGCGCGCGATCGGCCGCGGGAGCGCGCAAGAACGCGCCTGTCCTCCTTGATGTTTTTATACGTCAAGAAGGACAAAGTGTTTAAGGGTTTGAAACCAATGTATTAACTTAGTGGGCCTTCTCCCTGCCCTTTCTACTTCCTGGCTATACTCATTGTGAAATGGTACTGAAAGTACTTCAGGAGAAAGCTGATGTGTCCATTTACTTATTTAGGCAGGATTCACATACTGTGCATTGCATATCGCACGTGTTATAAGTTTGAACTGCATTGGAGACTGAATATAGACTTTAAAGAAAAAAAAACAGCACCTGGGGGTACTTACTTCTGGATGGGGAAGCCTCAGGATCCTAATGAGGCTTTCCCCATCCTCCTAAGCCTCAGGGATCCAGTGCTGACAGCCCCCGAAAAATCAGCTGACAAGGATGTTGGCTGTGGCGCAGTTGCAGCAGCGCCTGCAATATTTACCTTCCCGGCTGCAGCGCAGGGGCAGTTGCGGCTTTACGATGGCTCTGGCGGAAATAGCCAATTCGATCAGGTCCACTGGTCACAGGTGACTCGAGCCTGCGCAGTAGAGGAGATCAGATTGGGCTCTGCTATTTCTGCTGGAGCCCATTGGAAAGCCACTGTGCCTGCACTGGAGCCGGGAAGGTAAATATTTACTTTGTCGCTGTTTGAGGGCTGTTAGCGCTGGATTCCAGAGGGTGAAGAGGATGAGGTAGCTTCATTAGGATCCAGATGCTTCATTACTTCATTCCTATGTAGCTGTCACTTATAGTAAGTATTTTTAATCTGATGTTTCAGGCCTCTTACTGATATTTTTCGGACTAATCCATCTCCGCATGGGGAATCTCTTACTAAATGGTAATTCTTCGGTCCAACATGAAAATGCAATCAATCAGTGTGCATTTTACTGTGGAGCAAATGTACATATTATACATTTGTGTACACGTGTATTTTAAATTTTATAGGTTTTTTTGTCATAGTGCCCCCAGGAATGCCAGGTAGCATCAAAGTGTCACGTTCTGTTGCTACCAACTCTTCCATTTGGTGTATCCAGACTATCCTCTAGACCCAGTTTTTGAATTTAAACCTTTTTATTGTCCGACTGCTAAAACAGGAGGTTACATTTTCTCACAGAATTAGGTTTTTTTAGTTGCCGCAAGTATAAGGGCCTATTTTCAGTAGCCGCAAACCGTGGCTATTTTCCGCACGCAATTTCAGATGCAGAATCACTGCCTATTGAAATCCATAGTCTGTATCTGAATCGCTACCGGTCTAATAAGTAATAGTGCCATCTGCAGTTCTCCACAAACCGCATCTGAATTCATATAGCCATGCAATTCAGCTATAGCTCCGCAACAGCATGGCTTCCGCATCTAACTCAGAAATGGACGGGGCACCCAGTGGAGATAGGCCTATATGTTGTTTGTCCAATACAATTTGAAATAAAAATAGAGCTTTTCTTTAACACATATTTTGGATTGTCACCTTGGTGAAGGTACTGTACAGTATGATATTGTATAAGGTGTATTGAGTTTGATGTGCTTGCTTGCATCACTGAGGCTCTGTTGGGGTTAACTGTCGTGTTTGTGTACCACATTTTTGTGCAGTTGATCTATATTCTCACTAATATCACACCACAGCCCCATTACCTCCCATCTGTGTTTGTGTCGCTGGCTTGCAGTGATTGGATAATGGAAGGCATTGATATGCGAGAGCTGACACCGCTGCCTCCTAATTACAACTGCAAATAAATGAGAATAAAAGTACATTAGAGGCGATTGTGGAGATCTGCTGGCAATTACAAGTAAAAAACCAAACCCCATGAGTGCCACACACTGCCACTGGCTGTCAGGGCAATGAAAGATGCATTATGATTTGGATGAAGTGCATTAGGAGCTCAGGGCAGGCAGCAAGGCCATGATAGATTCTGAGATTCTGAGCAGTAAAATAGGATAAACATCAGGAGTGAGTACATCGCTGGAGACATTCAGCAAGTGATTTAGAAAGTTTAGCTCATTAGAACGAAAGATTTCAAGTATTTTCTCTTGATTTGTGCCGTAACTACAAATGGGTATGATGTGTTCCAGTGTGCCAGCATGCCAGAGTACACTTTGATTGCTTCATTCTAGAAGAATGTGGGCACCCTCTGGGTATTTGTACTGTACCTTGCTTAGAACCATATAATTCTGTCCTTACAAGCTGAAAGCTGTAGATTGCTTTAAACGGTGATTAGTTGTCTGTGCTGTTCACTTTTGTTCATATTGTACAAGCCTGAATTAGGGACATTTCAATAATGTCAAGTATTTAGCTTGTTTGTAAACCTATAAAGCAACCTTCTCAGCTTTCTAACTCACCTGCCACAAGGCTGAGCAATAGAAACTCAGCATTTGACATTTACAGTATAACACTTTATCCATGGGGGTTACTAACTTAGATGAAAGGAGGAATAGGCCTACAATAAAAAAGAAGAAAAAGTCTAAGCATAATTAACAGTTTATATTTGTTGCAAAAACTTAAAGAGACTCCGTAACAAAAATTGCATCCTGTTTTTTATCATCCTACAAGTTCCAAAAGCTATTCTAATGTGTTCTGGCTTACTGCAGCACTTTCTACTAACACAGTCTCTGTAATAAATCAATGTATCTTTCCCCTGTCAGACTTGTCAGCCTGTGTCTGGAAGGCTGCCAAGTTCTTCAGTGTTGTGGTTCTGCTATGAACTCCCCCTTCCAGGCCCCTCTATGCACACTGCCTGTGTGTTATTTAGGATTAGAGCAGCTTCTCTCTTCTCTCTTATCTTTTACAAGCTGGATAAATCGTCCTCTGAGCTGGCTGGGCTTTCACATACTGAAGAATTACAGACAAGGGCAAAGCTGTTTGCAGGAAGAAACAAGCAGCCTGAAACTTCAGTGCATGAGAACTGCAGGGGGAAAGAAACACACAAATGATCTCTTGAGATTCAAAAGGAAGGCTGTATACAGCCTGCTTGTGTATGGATGTATTTTCTATGTGTGGACATACTGTACATCAACCTACTTCCTGTTTTGGTGGCCATTTTGTTTGTTTATAAACAAACTTTTTAAAACTGTTTTTAACCACTTTTAATGCGGCGAGGAGCGGCGAAATTGTGACAGAGGGTAATAGAAGATGTCCCCTAACGCACTGGTATGTTTACTTTTGTGCGATTTTAAGAATACAGATTCTCTTTAAGTTAATCTCTGTTGAATAGAGCCATGTTATTCCATCCAGGGATGGTCGTAGTCAGCCAACTTCGCTACGCTGGAACTACGCGTAGTGTTACGCAATTACGCTTCGCCAAACTACGGCTTCAAAATCAAATATTCACTTAGTAAAATATGCAATTACGCGTAGTGCGAAGCGTAGTGTATGCGGATGCTTATGCCCGTATGCAGAAAATGTTATGCATTAATTTCTCTTTCATTTCTTATACCAGCAACTCTTCTATGCGTACATTCCCCTTTCCAATGCGTAAATTTGTAAGCATTCAATTGCACGCGGAAAATTAGCCACGAAAAACGCATTTGTAGTTCACTACACATTACACATGTTAACTACGCATTGTGGGCGTAAGCTACGCATAGCCGTACTTCGCTACGCGTTAATTCGTAAGCGTAGTTTTGAAACTTCACCTATGAACTACGATGCGTAGATGCAAACTACGATGCGTAAATTCGCACTGGCATAGTTTCTGCTCATCCTTGATTCCATCCCTTGCACTGATGAGGACCAACAACTCCAAAACAGCTGTAGGCAAGTTAGACTAGTATGGCTCTGTAAAAAAACAAGTGTATAGGCACACGACCCCAGTGGCTCTGGATATGTGTTTTGCTTTCAGGGACATAGAAGTATGATTTGCATTTTCAGTCACTGCTGTATCATGGGAGATCATTGTAAAGCTAAATGCCTCCCAATTTAAGAAGACAAAATCATAATAATGACATTCATTATCATATTTCTCACTCCCATGCATTTTTCTACCCCCAAAATGGTGTGTGTGTGGGTTCTGTGCGACTTATTTTTGCCAGCACCATATCTTCCCCCAAGCTGTCTCTCTGCCACCCCATAGCAATCCCCGCGGCCCTGCAGAGTATAATGGCAGTGGGATGCACTTACCTCTCTGGCTGACGCACATCTTCCTCTTCATGTCCTTCTATAGTTGTTGCTGGTGCCCCCTCACTGTGATCCCAGTGGCACGTGCGTTTACTATTATGTTAATTAAAGAGTTACGCCAATTAATGTATGTATAGTGAAGTAACTACAGCCCAGCATTACTGTCATAGGTGTTTGTGTCTCTATTTGTGGCAGAGGCCAAGAGCCTATGGTGGATGATGCACACATTAAAGCGTGTACTATATAGGAAACATCAACGGACACAAGTGTGGTCCCAGCCTAAGATGGTAGTTACAGCAGAGTCCCCAGCATCCAGCACCAATGGGGATTGCCTGATGCCGGATACATGTGCTTGCCGATTAATTGAGCAACCGGCCGAAAAAGCATAAACCGTCCCCCTCGTACAGGATAGAATATGGAGCCTCCAGGAATGTCCTGCAGCACCTAGCAAGCTCCTGGCGGCTTTCTGGCGCCCTCCGTGTACGGCTCCTGGCATGTCACCTGACCTGCATCAGGTCATGTGACATGTCAGGAGCAGTGCATGGACACCATAAAGCCACTAGGAGCTACAGGACGTCACTGGAGACTCGGTGAGTCCCCATTATACCCTCAGGCATGCCGGGTAGTTAAGACTTCTGGGTGCCAGGGTTTCTGGACAATGGGGACTTTGCTCTAGTATGTTTATGGCAAATCTGCTATTGGTGGACTATGCAGCAATGTGTTTAATCTTGTTACTTGACTATCACATAAGCTTAACTATCCAGCTCGGGGATGATTGGCTTCATTATGCATATATACCGTACATGGACTGCTTTTCTCTGGTGAGAGATCTACTGCTTTCTGTGCTTATAGAAGAGTGTGCTGTCTTGGAACCTTACTGCTCCTATCGGCAATAAGATAATAATATTAAGATGTTTTTAACGATGTGAGAGGTAGATGAGACGTGTGTGGATAACGTATGGAAGCAAATCAGGGTATAGAAAGCTCAGCAAGGATTGGACTCCCAGTAGAGTGACAGTCTCTAGTAACAACTACGGATGTCTGTAGAATGGAACAACAAATGTGGAGGGAAGTTGTCTGTGTAATTCACATATTGGCTACTGTCTCTCCACAAATGAAAGATCAAACAGCCCTGAATGTATACAAATGTCAGGCCAGCCAATCTATTTTCATACTGTATTTTTATTCCACATATTGTGTCATTGTAAAGAAGCTAAAGTAATGGACAAAAAAGAGTTGGCCTGCGGTTCAGAGACACACAGCATCCAATCTATACTTACTGACTATGCATATTCATCAGCCAATTGTGCATGGCATGCATGTGCAATGAACAGTTATATGCGCAGACTTGGTAGGATTACTTATATAGGAGGTTAGAATGTTCACAGCACATATACTGATGATAGTAAAGCTTTCCAATGAATTCAGTTATTACAGGGACTATATATTATATGTAGTGGGAGTGTTAGCTATTAGATTATGTACTATTATTATAATTTACTAGTAGACCTAAGCCCGTTTAGGTCTGTGTTTCTGGGTGTGCGCGCCCGCCCGCCTGCCGCCCCGCGCGCGCGCTCACCTGCCGCCAAGCGCGACCACCGCCCGCTCACCCACCGCACATCCGGTCGCACGCTCACACGCTGCACACCTGGCCGCCCGCTCACATCACACGCCGCCCGCCCGGCTGCCTGGCCCCGTTCCCGGACTCCTGTTTCTGGGTCCATGCTGCGCACATCGGCAGTAACAAAAGGCACGGACAACGCTACACAGAGTCAGGTTACAATTCTCCCCGCCCGCCTGTCCAGTGGTTGCCTTTGTGGCGGCCCACCCTTGTGAGTATAATCATCACATTTATTCACAACAGATCTCTCCATATAATACTGCACCATATCGGGCTCTCGGTTTCTCCCCCATTTTTCAAGCTTTAGCTACTAAAGGAAGGGGTTGGCATAGAACCATGCCAAGCACACTGTTCAGTATCCAATCATTATCCTGTGGTGCCTGGTATATGATGGGATGAATGGTATGGAACTGTAGTGTAAGGATGGGATGGAAAATGCCACAGGCTATGTTATACACCCAGCTAGCCTAGTTATTCAACTTATAAATCGACACACTGATTTGTGATCAGATGACTCAGCCAGCTACTAATCATGCAGATTCATACCATAGTTATACCTCAGCTCATACACAGCACAGCCCAAACACGGCATGACATGACCTCAGCTCATAAACATTACTGTCTGAACATGGCATGACCTGACATCAGCTTGTCCACAGTATTGCCTAGACCAGGCTTTCTCAACCAGGGTTCCCTGGAACCCCAGGGTTCCTTGAGGACTCTGCAGGGGTTCCTTGGAATTTTACCCT
Organism: Hyperolius riggenbachi; assembly: GCF_040937935.1. Classification (NCBI taxonomy): domain Eukaryota; kingdom Metazoa; phylum Chordata; class Amphibia; order Anura; family Hyperoliidae; genus Hyperolius; species Hyperolius riggenbachi. The sequence goes on from NC_090656.1 coordinate 88,981,492, forward strand.
ATTGTGGTGGAAGTATAATAGAGCACACTATAATAGGTGGTAATGTAACAAGAAGCACTAAATTGGGGGGTCAGGTGACAGTATGAGTGGCAGTGTAATAGGAAATAGTGAAATTAGCAGCCTAACCTACTTAAAGACCATGCCTCCTGAAAAATAAATGTAGGGGTTCCTTCGAGACCAACAATTTTTTTGCAGGGGTTCCTTGAGATCCAAAAGTTATTTACAGGGTTCCTCCAAGGTAAAAAGGTTGAGAAAGGCTGGCCTAGACACTGCATGACCTCACCTCAGCTTGTCCACAGTACTGTCTGAATACTGCATGACCTGACCTCAGCTCATACACAGTATTGCCTGAACACTGCGTTACCTGACCTCAGCTTGTCCACAATAATGTCTAAACACTGCATGACTTGACCTCAGCTTGTCCACAGTATTGCCTGCACACTGCATGACCTGACCTCAGTTTGTCCACAGTAATGTCTAAACACTGCATGATCTGACCTCAGCTTGTCCACAGTATATCCTGAACACTGCATGACCTGACCTCAGCTCATCCATAGTGTGGAATTGGATGCAGCAGGAAATGCATTTGATTGGCCCAGTTCAAACTGCAAACAATATCCATTAAACTTGCTTGCAAGTTGGAATAATTAGAATTTCATTGACCATCCATTATCTTCACCATATGCACACAGACAGACACTCCAGGATTCCATGAGCAGGCTGCAACAATCCCTGTCTCTAATTGTCATTAAAATCACAAGTACTAGACACATGAGTTACAGAGCATGTTTAAGCCATGGGGGCACTTACAAGCCTTCTGCGTCCTACCACTAGTATCCTTAATAGCTGGATGTGCATTGCAGATAAGCATGCTGGACATATTCAAGAGGCAGCAAAAGTAATTCTGCCATTAGCTCAGCTGTGTATTTGTAGCCTGGCTGCTATTACCTGAGAAAACCTGCATCACAATGACAAAACATGAAAAATAACCTGAGATGCTCATTTAGCAAAATGAGTCAGGCATCTACTCATTGACTATATTTAATAAACACTAGAGTTCTGTTCTAAATAAAGATTTCTTTAGACTATAAAAATGAAAAGAAATTTGGCATTTTGTTTTTGTTTTCTAATTTTATTTCATGGTTTTTAAAACTACTAAATATGTCCTTAAAGAGAACCAGAGACGAAGCACCCTCATGTATTTTACCATATATATCAGTGGGAACATGACAGTAAACACCTACCCTGCTCTCTGCTTAATTCTTCTCTGCTAAATCTGCCTGTTATCAGCCCTGATAAGAATCCCCGACTGAGCTTTCAGTCTAGCTTTTCCCAGAATGAATATAGCTGAGTCAGTCTTCTGTGATGTCTTTTTTTTTTTTTTTTTAAACAATTTTTATTGAAAGTTTTTGACATAGCATTCGATCTCAAACAAGGGTAACCATCACTGCAAGATTTGTTGCATTATTAGGTACCATGCATATGCCCATTTGGAAAACCTCCCCCCCCCCACCCCTCCCCCTTGGTCACACTGTGTCTCTAGCCTATTTCAAATCTTATGTGAAGTATTGTCTCAATCTCTGTGATTATTACTAGATACGTCCCTGAACCCTTAGGTTGCCCAAAGTTCCACTTATGTCTTCTAGACAGTACCATGAGGTGTAGATAAAGTCTCTCATTAAGACTGCTATTTGTTGTGACGAAAGTTGGCTAAGTATAAAACTTTTCCAAGTCTTGAAGAAATTTTTAGTTTTCCGCTCCTTTGACTGCAGGGTGGCTAGATGTTCCATGTTAAAGATGTACAACAGTTCCTTATTTACTGAAGAAATGTTTGGGGGAGTAGATTCCAGCCATGCACAGGATGGCTCTTCTTGCTGCAATCATAATGATGTGATACAGATTAGAAGGTGGGCTGATGGTTGAGTTTGTTGGAGAGTTGTAGTAGTTAAAAAGCGATAGCATGCATGTTTTGTCCAGCTTCTTCTTACACATTTTGTTAGCATACTTTACAACCTTGACCCAGTAAATTTGGATTATTGGGCAGGCCCACATACAGTGAAACAAATCCGCATTATGAAGAGCACACTTTGGGCAATGAGGGTTGTATCCACTAGGCTGTACTGCGTATTTTATATTAAAAGCATATTTGCCTAAATGGATAAACAGTAGATGGGAGGCCCTCCATTTTTCATCTGTAATCACCTTTCTAACCACCATGTTCCCTTCTAGAATTTTTTCCCCTGTATTCTGTTCCTGAATGATGTCGTCCCATTTTTTCATGGAATTTGTGGCTATCTTTTGGTTGTCTAGTTCTCTGATCGCCAAATAGAGATCAGCCAGTGATCTCTCAGTGGCTCCAGGCTTTAGAATAGAATCAAACCTCGTAGGTGAAATGATTGATGTTTGCGAGTGTAGATTGCTGTCTACTAGTGAACGAATTTGGGTATAGGGCAAGAAGTCCCCTGATTTTAAGTTGTATTTAATTTTTAGCTCACCAAAAGTCAGCCACCTTCCCTCTTGTATATTGAACATATTGCCTAAGCTTTTGAGGCCCTTGTCATCCCAGTTGGCAAACTGCGTTTGTTGAATACTGGAGGGAAAATTAGGGTTACCCCAGATTGGGAGGTACTTTGACAATTTGCAAGGTAGATTACACTTTTTCCTAACTGCCTTCCAGGTTGCGGCAGTATCTCTAAAAATAATATTGTCTTTTAACGTGGGAGGCAGCTGCTTCAATGTGGCATGTAGGACACCCGTGAGGGACCAAGGGAGCGCCTGTTCCTGTTCTAATTTGGTATTTGAGTAATGCTCTTTAGAAGTCACCCAATCATAGGAGTGCCGAAGCATTGAAGCTAAATTATAGTCTCTGATGGATGGTAGATTCAAGCCTCCCAAATATTTCGGTAGAGAGAGCTTGGATCTGGCTACCCTGGCTTTTCTTCCCTGCCAAATAAATCTAGTCCAGGCTGCGTTAATATAGTTAACATCCTTGTGTTTAAGAAGTATAGGAAGCGTCTGAAGAGGGTATAGTAGTCTGCCCATTGAGACCATTTTTATTAAAGCTACTCACCCAGCAAAACCCAATGGAAGATTATGCCACCTATCTAGCTGGGATTTTATACTGTGCAGCAGCGGGGTATAATAAAGATTGTATAATTGGGTGGGGTCTCTAGATATTTTTATCCCTAGATATTTGATGGTATGAGAATTTATTTTTACTCCCAGTTGCGCCCAGGTGGAGACGTCTGCTCTGGGCGACAAAGGTAAAAGTTCACTTTTGCTTGGATTGATTACGAATCCAGAGCAGGCACCCACTTCTTGAATGGTGTCTAAAGCTATGGGTAATTGAGTGCTAGGGTCTGACAAAAATAATAAAATGTCGTCGGCAAATATTGCCTGTTGCACCATCTTATCCCCAATTCTTATCCCTTGCAGTCTTTTCCTTAGGAGAATAGCCAGTGGCTCCAGGGCTAGGTTAAAGAGTAAAGGAGACAAGGGGCAGCCTTGTCTTGTGCCTCTCTTTAAATAGATGTAATTGGAAAGAAAACCTGGCACCGCGACCTGGGCTTTTGGTTTGGAATACATAGCCTTAAGGGCATTTATGAAATGGCCCTGGAACCCCTGAAATCTCAAGACCTCAAACAGCCAGTCCCATTCTACCTGGTCAAAAGCCTTTTCAGCGTCAATACTGAGCATGGCAGCAGACCTATGTGTTAGGGGATAGGCTCGCACCTGCTCCAGAACCGCAATCACCTTTCTAATGTTTGTCACCGCAGAGCGTTGTCTCGTGAAACCTACTTGGTTCGGGTGAATTAACCTTGGCATAACATCTGCTAATCGCTTAGCTAGTATTTTGGACAGCAGTTTTACGTCTAGGTCTATCAATGAGATAGGACGAAAAGAGCTCACCTGCTCAGCATTTCTGCCTTCCTTAGGTATTAACTTTATATGCGGTAGATGTCCAGTAGAGGGGAATTCAACTTTTGATAATATTGTATTAAAGACTTGGACTACGACAGGTGATATTTCTTCTTTAAGAATTTTAAAATATTCGGAGGATAAGCCATCCGGGCCTGGGGCCTTCCCCAAGGCAAGGGAGGTTATAGCATTTTTAACTTCAGTAAGGGTGACTTCAGCATTTAACATTCCTAGTTCGTCTGTTGTCAGTTTTTTTTAGCCGCATTTTTTGTAATAAGTTATGTATGTCAGTCTTTGGGGGGGATTTAGAGGAATAGAGCTGTTGGTAATACTCTGCAAAAGTATCACAAACCTCTGCCGGGTGGTGAACAAGCGTTCCCCTTCTGTCCCTCACTAGTATAGGTTTTCGTGTAGACAGCGTTTTTTTTGGCATTGAAGCCAGTAGTCTGCCAATTTTCTCCCCATGCCTATAGTAATGAAGCTGTAAGTATGGCCTGTTTGCCTCCTCTCTAACTCTAAGCCAGGTATCACAGTTAATCTTACTCTCTATCCATGCCTTTCTATTAATCGTTGAAGGGTCCTGCCTATATTTAATGTAAGCTACCCTTACTGACGAGACCGCTGTCTTATATTGCTCATTTGCCTCCCTTTTTTTCCTTTTAAGATATGCCATTATTTTACCCCTTATGACTGCCTTAGATGTTTCCCATACAAGTATAGGGGTATTTCTATGCAGGGTGTTGTCCCACTGATATTCCAGCCACCAACTTTTGAGCAGGCCCGTGAAATTCTCATCATTGTATAGTTGTGATAGAAATCGCCAAATAAAGGCGTCTCCCTTTGGCACGGTGTCTAGTATTTTTAGTACGATAGGTGCGTGGTCTGAAATGACCATGTCTTCTATGGAAGCTTTCACTATTCTGCTAGACAACGCGTCTCTAGTTAGAAACATATCTATTCGTGAATGCGTTTTATGCCTGTGAGAAAAATGAGTATATTCTCTGGCTGTAGGATTCAAAAAACGCCATGCGTCAATTAAGTTGGTGGCTGTCATTAAAGGGGAACTGAAGAGAGAGGTATATGGAGGCTGTCATGTTTATTTCCTTTTAAGCAATACCAGTTGCCTGGCAGCCCTGCTGATCCTCTGCCTCTAATACTATTAGCCATAGCCCGTGAACAAGCATACAGCAGATCAGGTGTTTCAGTGGTTCAGACTTTAAAGTCTGATCTGACAAGACTAGCTGCATGCTGGTTTCTGGTGTTATTCAGATACTACTGCAGAGAAATAGACCAGCAGGGCTGCCAGGCAACTGGTATTGATTAAAAGGAAATGCACATGACAGCCTCCATATACCTCTCTCTTCAGTTCCCCTTTAAGGTAGCGATCCTCTTGTCATGAGGTCTGGCCTGGGCCTTTTTTTCAGATCTATCCTCACCCGTATTTGCAACCAAATTCATATCCCCTCCTACAATGAGGTTTGGAGATGAATTTTTAGAAAGTTTAGATAACAATGAGTCAAAAAATTGCTGATTATTATCGTTTGGGCCATAGATATTCCATATATAAAAGGCTTCGGTAGCAGTATTAAAACTTAGAGACAACCATCTACCACCCGAGTCTGCGTCACACACAGGGTTCTTCATTTGAAATTTTTTGTTAACAAGAATCATCACCCCCGCAGATTTGTTAGTTGCCGGGGCCCCAAAAACCTCTCCTACCCATTTTTTTTCGCATGTAGTGGAAATTTTCCTCCTTCAAATGTGTCTCCTGTAGGAGACAAATGTCAGGAGACAACCTCTTTAAGTGGTTAAGGATTCGTGAACGTTTGCCTGCTGAGTTCCATGAGATGAGGCCTTTAACGTTCCATGAGATCACCCGGATGGTGTGACGCAGTTCGTATGGTATAAAGCAAGCATTTTAATCCATATACACATATTATTAGAGACTTTTCTAACTCGTGACCCACACAGTGTGACCAATATCCCACCCCCTAACTTCCCATAACCCTCAACCCCTAATTCTTTCCCATTAACCCCTGAAGCTATGTCCTCTAATCCTAAATAAGTTGTAACGGTTAGAAACTTGAAACTCACAACCTGATGATTAGTTTGCGGGAAAGAGTCACTTTTCCCGTTTGGGGACTCCTCTTCTTCCCCGATGGTGAGTCCTTCTTTTAACTCCGAAGCAGCCTATTCGCCCAGCCAGAACCGCTTGTGCTAGAGAAATAAAGCAAAGCTCTTACGTTTAAATTTAAATTTTAGAGAACTTTTAAAACGTCCTCAGGAAGGATCTTCAGCAGGAGGGGGTGCACGTCTATTTGGAGATGTATTTGGAGAGGTGTGCGTGTTCGACAGATAATCCTTGAGTTCTTCAGGAGTATCGAAGATATGCTGCTTGCCATCTTGGTCCGTGATGCGCATAATTGCAGGGTATAATAGCATGAACTTAATGCCTCTACTGTTGAGAGTGTTGCAGGAGGAAACAAAGGCCTGCCTTTTCTTGGAGACCTCCGCGGAGTAATCATTAAAGAGTCTCAATATGCAGTCTCTTAACTCTAGATCTTGTGACTTGTTACGGTATGCCGCCATGAGATTTGCTTTATCTGCGAAGTCCAAGTATCGGACCATAACCATTCTTGGTAAAGATCTTTTCTGCTTGTTACGTAATGGTCCCACTCTATGGGCTCGCTCTACTTTCAATGGCGCTGTTAGGCCCAAAGCTTCTGGTATCTCCTTTGCACAGATTTCAGGCAACTGAGAAATTGGAATGTCCTCGGAGAGTCCAATTATTCTAATGTTGTTTCTTCTGGACCTATTTTCTAGGTCCTCAATTCTAGAGTGTGCAATTGCATTATCTTTTTGAAGCGTGTCAATTTTAATGTTTGCCTGATGTAGATCGTCCTCGCACTCACTCTCTGCTCAAACTCCTTCAGCCTTTTAGCCTGATGCTGTATATCTTTTCTTATGCCCTGCAGCGCTTGTTTAATGGCCTCCTGTATGGTAGTCTGTAACTCTGGGGCCAGAACTTTTCCCACTTCCTCCGCCAGTTTCCTATAATTTATGTGCACATTTGTCTGCGTACCTCCTCTCCTGGATTCCCCTTCCGAGCTAGTGTAGTTGCTCTGCACTTCTCCTTCCTCCGCCTGTTGATTTGCTTTGCGCGCTGATCTCCTCGCCGCCATCTTGGGTGTTTCCCCCTCTCGTCCCTGGCGCTGTGGTTTAGTTCCTTGTCGGGTAAGGTATTGTTCCATTTATGGATGTATATTGTGCTCTGGGTTCTCCTCACGTTCTTAGCGGTCCCCCAAGAAGCAGCGGCGGGTTGTGCTGTAGGCAGCGGGTCTGGATGTGCGGCTGACGGCCGGAGCTCCGCTCTCACCCTCTCACCATGCAGGCGCCGGAACCGGAAGTCCCTGTGATGTCTTTTCAAGCCCAAGTCTACCCCCTTGTGGCTCTGCTTTGCTGCTTCGAGGATAAATAGCAGCAAAGCAGAGCCACAAGGGCTCAGTCAAGGATTCTTATCAGGGATGATAACAGGCAGATTTAGCAGAGAAGAATGAAGCAGAAAGCAGGGTAGGTGTTTACTGTCATGTTCCCACTGATATATATGGTAAAATACATGAGGGTGCTTCATCTCTGGTTCTCTTTACACCACAAGTGCTCGAAAATCTGCTTTGTTTACAGGAGAAAAAGTCCCTTTTAATATTCCATTAACCCAACCCTGCTAGATGTACCGTCATTATTATTCGCAAGCAGGTGAGCTTTTTTCCCTTTTGTGGTATAAACGATAACAGCAGCCGAGAAGATCAGATTCCTCTTAAATAAGGGCTCATGAAAAATGCATGATGAAGTCCCATAATAATTCCATTTTTAGCATTTTACTTTCTTAAAGCCACGGTTCCTATGATAACCTAAGGTTATTATGTAATTAACTTTGGCCAAAAGTATAATTGAGCTTTACATGCCAGAGAATGTTATCGTATTAACTTGCCATTATATTTATTTTCCATGTAAAACATGTTTTAGATATTTATTATAAAATGATCAGATCCCGTCTGCCTGGGATTTCCTGGAGGTGGCCATTTCCCATACAGTTCCTCTCGGTTGTCGGCTGGCTTTGCCTTTGATGCAGCCTCTGTTTAACTCGTCAGCCTGTGCCCTCGGCTTTGAAGAGAAATAACACTGCTTAGTAAAAAAACAAGTCTAATGCGCCCGGCATGGCTTAAGTTACATTGTATTAATGCACGTTAACTTTCAGGCTGCAAGCACATATTACCATCGCTCACTGCCAAAGAGGCATCAAACACATTTCCTGTCTGAGTTCCCATCGTCCACTTAGTTGATACAGAAAATGCATTACATTGCTATTGCACTATATAGAGAAGATATAATGATGTTGATTGAATAAGTAGATGAGGGCTTAATACAGAAGAAATGCTGGCCCGTCAGGATCTAATTACTCAAACTGGTATATCACTGGGCATATTTAATAGCGTTGGTGTGCAGCATCTCCCATAACAGCTAATTAAAAATCAACTTTCTTTACACTGCAGTAAAGATGTGGGATTGGTTGCCTGGACATAAAAGGATACCATTGCCTTTCGCCTACATATACCTTTAGAATCCTCCATCCTTTACCTCCTGTTAGATTGAATGGGACTTCTAATTCTATACTGAAGTAGTACAGAATTGTGTGGTTTGCACAAACATTTTATGCTGCTAAAAGCCACTTTTAAAAATGTATTTGTTAAAAGACCTTAAAACACATTAGTGTTAGATCCACATTGATATGAATGTGGCAAAATACTGTAGCATTCGCGTACATGCAAAAAGGTCACCTGGACATTTGGGCGTCGGAAATAGCCAATAGTAGAATATCGGTAAATTTACCAATATTTTACTATTTTTTAGTGCTAATGCCAATAGTAAAATATTGGTAAACGATACTGACATTTTACCACAGCTAACCCTATTCTCACACAGAGCCCTTCCTCCACTGATGCCTAACCCTATGCCCCCTTCCCCCTGCCCCGATGTCTAACCTTGCACAAAACAAAAACACTGAGGCCTAACCTTAAAAGAACACCCCCCACCCAGCGACTCCTAACCCTAGAAGAAACCCTACCAACACCTAATCTTAAAGTGGATCCAAGGTGAACGTTTACACATTGCATAATTGTGTTCCTTTCTTATTGTTTATAGGGCATTCCTCAAGCCAAATACTTTTTTGTTTTTGTTTTAATACTCTAATTCCCTATAAACTAAAAAAGCCACGCCCACAGGATTTCAGAGAGCCAAGGCAGTAGCGAGGGCTCATGGGAGCTCAGTCTGGGCAGGAGGAGGGGGAGGTGTTACTAGCCATTGATTTCAGAGGCAGAGGGGAGGAGGGAGGAGGAGAGGAGATTAGGCTGATGGCTCAAGATACAGATAAGCCTGCCTCTGTGTAATGTTTACAAACAACATGGCCGCTGTCATTGTATCACAGGAATAAATAATCATATTCTATTAAAACTGTTTGCAGCCAGATTTGCTGTGTAAACCATCTAAACTTTACATAAGATATATAGACAAGTTACTTGTTATAGTTAGTTTTTCATCTCGGATCCGCTTTAAACTTCCTACACACACACAGAAACCTAAAAATATTCAAATATTGGGCTTTGCAGAAGTTAGTATTTGTAGCCACAGTTTGCATAGTGGAAGCCCAAATTTACCCCATAGCCAAAATTCCTATGGGCAACTATAGCAGCGCCCAAACTATCTTGGTGCCTCCTGCGACTAAACTTCCTGAAACCCTCTGGGGCATCTCATTTCCTACCATGAAAGTAAACTTCAGCATGCAGTGTTTGGGCCCAGTAAACGTGTGTTTAAACACCAATGAATAAAAAAAAAGTATGCCATCAACCAAAAATGGCACAAGCAATTACCTGAAAGAAAAATTGTTCTCATAGTGCTTGGAAAATGCATACAAGTGCTGTTTACACTTTTCCAGGCATTTGCTCAAAACATGTGTAAACTAAGTCTTGGATGATGTAACCTGAGTCACTAATGAATAATAACAGTGTTTGTACTCACTTAGGGAAATCCGGAAAATGTGACTGGTTGGGGGCATTTGAGGACTCAAGTTAAATCACAATAAATTTAAAGCTTGTTGAAATTATTCCTATTTCCCAAAGACATTCAGTAGGTTATATGTTAAAAGAAGTGAACAGCTGATAGTTCTATAGAGGATCCTAGTTTTTCCTCTAGCCAGAGCACTGAATATGTTTTGAGGCAAAATCCATTTTTGTCTATCTGCATAAAAAGGTCAAACCATTAAAAAGAAAAGAAAAATGATTTCTAAATTGAAATTGTTCGTATTGCTGTATTTCCCAGTGCTTGTGGCATTTTCTACAGCTGTAATAAACACTGCTTGTTATCATCATAGAACCTTCTGGCATGGACATCAACAAAGGCAACAGGTTTCAAAATAGCACAAGAAAGGAATCATAGCACAACAGCACATGGCCATAAAGATATTTCATTATAACAGGACTAAAGTAAAAGCAACAAATAAAACAAAAAATGCAAAAAGTTATTTAGAAATAAGAAAACTTTAAATCCAAAAAGTAATTGCAAATATAAAAGGTAACCACAGCAGAAATGCTAAAATATTGAGGGCTTCTTTGGATGACCCGTCTAGTGATCAGAGCCGTGTCATTGGTTACATGGGTTGTATGCAAAAAAGTATATTAAGGCCCCGTTCACACTGCACGCGTTTCCAGCCGCGTTTTGGAAACGCATGCAGGTGGCCGACACGCACGACATCAGACAGTGCATAGAGTGCACTGTCTGATGTTCACACTGCATGCGTTCCGGACCTGTGCGGTCTGGGAACGCATGCTGCACGCATTTTTTGCCAAAACGCGTGGCTGTCCCATTCACTTTTCAGTGATGGGATCAGCCACGCAACGCACACAAACGCGGATGGCGTGCGTTCGTACGCGTTGCGGTTCGCATGTGTGGCCATCCGCGTTTGTGATGTGAACGGGGCCTAAGTACCGTATGATAAGAAGACCAGAATGCAGTACATTACATGCAATGCATTAGGCTCTACACATTGTGGGTAGTTCTGCTTAAAGAGGAACTCCAGTGAAAATAATGTAATAAAAAAAGTGCTTCATTTTTACAATAATTATGTAAAAATGATTTAGTCAGTGTTTGCCCATTGTAAAATCTTTTAAATCCCTGATTTATATTCTGACATTTATTACATGGTGACATTTTTACTGTGGGCAAGTGATGTAGCTACTGCTTGCTGTTTTGGCAGTTGGAAACAGCTGTAAACAGCTGTTTCCCAAAATGTAACAGAGTTCACAGACAGGAAGCTGCCAGAAGTACCTCGGTACTCAGAGCTTCTTGTGGGAGGGGTTTTCACCACAATATCAGTCATACAGCGCCCCCTGATGGTCTGTTTGTGAAAATGAATAGATTTCTTATGTAAAAGGGGGTATCAGCTACTGATTGGGATAAAGTTCAATTCTTGGTCGGAGTTTCTCTTTAAAGTGGACCTGAACTCTTGCACAAGAGAGAAGGAAAACATTGAGAAATGCACCCTGTATGTATTTAGAGAATTTAGCCTATTTAATCCCCCCTCATTTGTGTCTAATTACAGGATGTAATTTGATCTTTCCCCTGTGTCACATGACTGCCAATGGCAGAGATAATCTCATTTGAAGGCACAGGCTGTTAACAATATGTATGCTTCCATGAATCAGGAAGTAGAAACAAAGCAGATTTAGTTTAGGATTTATATCAGCGGCAACAAAGAAATGTTTTTTTTGTTTAAACGTTATTATGCTGTTGTGTATCTTTTAGAGCAGAGAGGATGTTCTGAGTTCCAGTCCGCTTTAAAGGAACACTATCAATCCAAGTGTTCTGAAATGACAATGTATAAATAATGTCTTAGTAGCTGTGTAAACATTTTCCTACTTTTCATGTTAAATATCAGAGGCAAAAGCTGTAATTCACTGTGTGTAGATGTTTAGCTACGTTTGGAATGTCTAATTTGCACAGGTGAAGCTCTGCAGTCTGACATGCTAAGAACAGTATAATATTGAAGCAGAGTTATATGCAATGGCTCTGGTGTCAGGTTTCAAATACGAATATTTATTTTGAACATAAGTTACATTTCCTCTACTTTCTGCAGACAGCTCTGTTAGAGACACAGTACAAGGCAGCTGCTGAGAGCTTTCTCTCACGCACAGGGTTGACAGATGATGTGTGAGGGAATTCCTCCTACCCTAATGGTTCACTCTGCCGTCAGAATTGGGACCTGAAGTGTGAAATGAATTTGATAACAGTAAATGAAGAGATAAGCATTCAAAAGTATACACCCGTACTTAACAGCACTTCCAAAACAATGCCTATCTCAATTGAAAAAAAAAAAAAAAGTTAATCGATGTGTTTCTTTAACCTTTTGAGGACTGCTCCATGCCAATTGGCATGGACGCAGCCGCAGCCCCAGTACTGCCAAGCACAGATCAGCGTGCAGTCCTGGGGGCATGCTTTGCTGGAGATTGCGCGCCAATGCACGCGCATCTCCACATGAATGACAGAGCGGAGCTCCGCCATTAGTCTCCCAGCGGCATTTGCTGCTAGGAGACTGTTAGACGGTGAAACCGTAATAACAGTGTACAGCGCTGTGATCTAAGGCAGTGTGTGACACGGCTGTCCCCCTGGGCGGCAAGGAAGCGTTCCACTGTCATAGGCTGAAGCCTATGACAGCCGATCGCGCTTATTGGCTGGGGGGGAGGTTGGGCGGGCTGGGAAAAAATATAAACAAAAAGGAAAAATGTATTTAAAAAATAATCATATAAATATTTATTTTAAAAAAATAAACATTTGGGGAGCAATCATTGCCCACCAACAGAGAGCTCTGTGGGCAGAAAAGGGGTGGGGGGGAATCACCTATGTGCTGACGCGTATGTACGGCCCTGCTGCGAGGCCTTAAAGCTGCAGTGGCCTATTTAGTGAAAAATGGCCTTGTTCTTTGGGGGGGGGGAAAAGGGGAAAAAATACACCAATACGTTGCAAAGTGAGAAGATAAAAAAATAGAAGAGAGCTCAAGAAATGATTGATATCCGTTATGTAATTTGTTCACATTGTTTGATCCACATTCAGCCTGCATGTCGTCATCTTTACTACTGGCAGACAGAAAAAAATCAGACAGCACCAACTGCCTTTATCTATAACCACACTCCCTAACTATGTAATATGTTAAAAGGTTAATTTTTTTATAGATATATATATATATGCATATATATGCACAGAGGGAGATACTAGTTGCTTGCCAGACGTTATTTCCCACAATACAACGAGGTTTACAGACAAGAAACTGTCAGGACCATGGTTAAGACAACACACTGTGGGTGGGGTTTCACCACAATATCAGCATACAGACATCCTTGATGATCTATTCGAGAAAAGGTAGAGATTTCTCATGGGTAAAGGGGTATCAGCTACTGATTGGAACATGGTTCAATACTTGGTTACAGCTCCTTTTTAACGCAGTTTAGTGTATATACAGTACATCCAATGTCTCTACTAAACGGGGAAAATCATTTTCTGGAAGTTGATTGCAACTGAGAGAGATTATCTGTTGGAGGGAGTCAGTACTACAGATTTCACCCTGAAGGTTTGAAATAAAGTATTTCTTAGCACAGATCTGCTTTCTATGAAATCTGAACCAACATTTCTGATGTGCCCTAGCCCTCCAGTACACAACCGGCACCATCAGGTGATCATTAGGGAGTATTGCCCAAAGACTCCTTACTGTTTTACATATTGGCTTGAGACGAGAATTGAACCCTTGTCAAAGGGCTTAACGGGGTTCTGTGGTATCCTAAAAATTAAACAAGCTGACACTTTCCTGGGGCTTCTATTTCCCCCCTGCAGCGGTAATGTCCCGCGCCGTCGTCCTCTGATCACTCGTTCCATGCCACCGGTCCCTGTGTAATCACGAGTGATTACACTGCAGCTGCACGCCCATTGGCGCACGTGTGCTCGCTACCATGCGCGTCATCGGTAGCTTACTGCGCAGGCGCAGTACAAGAAAACTTCGTACTGCTCCTGCGCAGTAAGCTCCTGCTGACGCAAGCGGGAGCAAGCATTATTCGTCTTCATTTAGACAAATGTTAAAACAGGATCGGCAGCAGGGAACGAGTGATCGGAGGAGGACAGCGTGGGATATTACAGCTGCAGGGGGCCGATAGAAGCCCCAGGTAAGTATCAGCTTGTTTGAATTTTAGGATACCACAGAACCCCTTTAAACACCACAACAAAGCAACAAAGGCAACAGCCTCACAAGTATGCTATCCAGCTGTTCAATGCTGTTCAAAGCACGAATGGAGGAGATTTGTGCTTGAGTGCACAGTCTTCTCTTTCCTGCTTTCTTTATCTGTGGCAGGAGGTTTAGTATGTGAGCAGAAACAACACGGTCCACTTTATTGCAATAAATAACTTAACTGACTACCTAACAGGGAAAATAAGGTGAGTTCAGTCGCCTTCAGCTCACCATATTTTCACTTGGGATTTAATGTTATCAGTCTGTATCTATGGAGACAGTTATTGATTTAACATGCTGATTTCTGACAGTAATTTCAACATAATGTATATAACTTTTCTTTTAAGGCCGATTCACACGGGCCTCTGTGGGCGTCTTGTTTAGCAGATATTAAACGCTTCTCTGCAATCTAGCAGAAAAGCATTTGGCATTGGTTCCCGCCATTCCATTGTTGCGTAGCATTTTGGGCACCATGGGGGGGAAAGTAACTGACAAATACAGCCGCCACTATGCCACATGCAGAATCTGAAAAATTCTGATCGACTGCGATGTTCGTGCAATTGCCAGCACACAACAGTAAACGCATTGATCCCATTCATCTCAATGCACGTGTCGGTCGATCCTGGCAGCCGCCCGCCGGAATCAAGCCTTATGCTCAGTTAATTTTGATGACAATATCCATGTATAGCTATATGATAGTAAGTACAAAATATGATCTGCAAGGGAAGTTTGCTAGTCACCTTGTTGCATGCTACATTTTGTTCAATTCATCGGGCAGCACGGTGGCGTAGTGGTTAGCGCTCTTACCTTGCTGTGCTGGGTCCCCGGTTCGTATCCCAGTCAGGTCAACATCTGCAAGGAGTTTGTAAGTTCTGTGTCTGTGTGGGTTTCCTCCCACACTCTGGTTTCCTCCCACATTCTAAAAGCATACAGATAAGTTAATTGGCTTCCCCCTAAATTGGCCCTAGACTTGAATACATACACTACATGATACATACATAGACATAGGACTATGGTAGGGATTAGATTGTGAGCCCCTCTGAGGGGAAGTTAGTTACTAGACTATACTCTGTACAGCGCTGCGGAAGATGTCGGCACTATATAAATGCTAAATAATAATAATAATGATAATAATAATTCAAACATCCAGTCTTAATGCAAAAAAGCTTTGTTTTGTATTTCCATGAAAGAGATTGGTCCTTTTAGGTTAGATATATCACTTTATTGTTCTTTAGTGCAGATATGCTTTAGTAAACTACCAGTTACACCCACCCCATCCCAAACAAAACTGTTGAAAAGAGCACATAACGTGTAGGGAGCTAGCACAGCATAAAAACATGATGATAGAAGTTCCTGTATTATCATGCCAAGTTTGCTTGTACTTAGAGAAAGGAGTAGATGATTCATAGAAAGGCCAGGGTGCTGACAGTTTACCTTTGCACTATAATCGAGTGAGATTAGTCATGTATATAAATATATATATGTTTCCTAATTATTTGACTACAGAAGTAGATAATATGCCCTTAGGGATTTATAATGGAAGGAAGCTGTGAAATACTCCCTTTACATATTACAGATGAATAGTCATACAATAGCTTAGAGCCACATATTTTATTATATCCATCTGCAAAAAGTAACCTCTATAGATGCTTGGTGTAAACAACCGCATAATATATGTTGGGGAAAATAGCACATCTTTATTACAAGTACATAGTACTAGTAACATTTGCCGCACATACTGTTAACCTTTAACTTTATACTGAAATAGTAATGATATACACATGAATCAATTGTGGTACTGTAAAAAAATTAAATACACATAGTATTCAGAAAAGCTAAGATATTTCTTGATGTGTTTCACTGATAGTTTGCTTCATCAGGAGAGCCAGTCTAATATCAAACAGGTTTTCAAGCCTTTTAGGACCTAATCACCATACAGATTACTTAATATGTGAGACGTCCACACCTAAATACAGATATAGATTTTGCTGTGTAATGTGCTTCATATCTTAACCATTATCACTGTGAAAATGTTTTTTAAACTGTTGGTAAAATCTCCTTTCCCCCATATGCAGATCATGTCACTCTATCCTTTGTACAGACCTTGGAATGAAAAATCCAATTTGCTAATCTTGTATTTTGCCTCTGGGTGTGCTTATACATGTTAATGAACTCACTTCTAAGTTTTTTTTTTTTTTCTACAAACCTAGTTTGTCTAACCTGGCTTTGTAATCAAGACCTTTCATCCCTCTGTTAATTTAGGTGACTGTTTTTGTACCTGTTCTAAAACCTCAATGTCTTTCCTATAATGTGACACCCAGAACTGTATCCTATACTCCAGATGACGTGGCCTCACATTTGATTTCTACCTTGTCAATAGTATACCAGCATCTCATGTTTCCATTTCCCTTTTTATGCTTACCAGAATTGTATTTGCTTTATCCGCTGCTGCTTGGCATTAAATACAGTTGTGTAACTTATTATCAAGTCTTAGGTTCAGAGGTAAAACCTTCTAGTGGTGGTTTTCCAGATCAATACACTTTATTGCCAGGGCTTACAGAGAGTTATAAACTTTTGCAGCCTGCATATTTATATAATGGCATGTTTCCTTTAAACAAAATCATAGACTCTTTAGTTCCAAAAGCTGTAAATTAACAGTATGTACATTTCCATTACTCCTCCATTTGTAAATGTTGAATGTGCTTTATTTATCGTGTTTGTTTTGATGAGAAACTGCTGTAATAGTCAGGTTTTCATCTATCAGTGACAATTATACTGTTACCTAAGGTTAGTATTGCAGAGTAACAAAATAATTATGCACCACATATCCTGCATCAGATACACTTCACTAAACAAGGATGATTGCTAAGCTTTATAAGTGCTGAAACAACAAGTATAATTTCATATTTTCATTTCATATACAAAGAAAAACACTGCATTGTTTAACAGTTTAACAAATGTGGCTATGTACTTTCATAGATGTGCCTGTTTCAGCAACCAGGATTGCAGCTTAGGCTAGGTTCACAGTGGTCAGTTGCACAACTCACGCATTATAATGAGTGTGAACTGCAATGGAGACTGGACACAGATTTTTATGCAAGGCCTGCATGCAACTAGTTAGAATAATGTGATCAGTTTCAAGGCAGTACTGTGAACAGGCCCATAGAATTGTATGGGCAGAATTATTCTGCAACCCAACTGAGCACTGTGAACTAGGCCTTCAATGACAACTATCAAAGTTAATTCTAAATGCCACATATATTTCCACAAATACTTTCCACTTTCCACTTTACAGAGAACAGTTTTCAATGTGGGCATTACTATGGAGCACTGTGTCCAGCACATCCGGCATACAGAAACAGTTTTCACTGGCTGTAATCCTGTGAGTAAAATGTGTTCAGAATGATAGACTGCTTCAGATGGTGTGCAAATTACTCATCAGCTGTTCCTGTGTCTCTCTCTGCTCATGCAGTCTAAAGTTAACAGAGTTTACAGCCAGGAAGACTCCAATGAAAGCCTATGGGCCTGTTTCCACTAAACGCAATTTTTCTGATGCAGATTTTGCCATAGGCATTCATTGGAGTTAGTTTTTCTGCATCCATTCTGCATCCAACCTGCGTGTAGTGGAAACAGGCCCTAAATCATTAGTCTGTGAATAGTGAAAGAGAAGTGGAACCTATCTACATGGTACAGCTCTAGCCCCGATGTGGACACAAACTGATACACAAGCTGAAAGACTTCTTAAAAGCTTTCTAGTATTGCTGGGTAAAAGCTCTATAGGTATGTGGGGTTTACAGAAGGACAGTTTCTGTGATAGTTGTTCTTTAATGTGGCTGAATGTGAATATAGTACTTTCTCCTTGTGGAATGCATTGCCCTGGGAAGTGGGAGGATATGGGAACGTTAAAGAATTGTCAATGGGATAGAAATTAATCTGTCTTGCATGCAAATGCTATGCAGCTTGGATTTCAGCTAATCAAATCAACTTCTTGCTTTTTTTTTACTGGCCCTATTCCAGTCTGTACAATTTGCATTAAATTTGCCTGCAGGTCAGATGTATTTGCAACTCATAGGCCATCGCTAAAGAACACAGACGTAATTCTTACACCAATTGTGCATTAATAGTTTAAATATCAGTATGACTGAAATAAACATTGTTACTGATCGGTCACTGTTGAGGATTAAAGTGAAACAACAGGCATTATTCCACATAAGGATGGATAGAGAGGGCTTTCATCCTCCACCAGGCTTTTGTTGGTTTCTGTGTCTGTTTACCAAGTGCAATATTTTTCCATTATATAAGGAGGAAAAAGTCGCAACCAGTAAACTAACCTGCAAGTTTATAATCAGTTGAGTACCGTATTTTTCGGAATATAAGACGCACTTTTTCTTCCCCAAAAATGAGGGGGAAAAGTGGGTGCATCTTATATTCCAAAGATGCGGTAAATGTGGCCCCGGAATATACTTACCGGCTCCTGTTGCCGCGATCCTCTCCTCTTCGTCTGGCGCTCTTCATCCCAGGACGTCATTCATTGTGAACGTCTTCAGAGCCCCAGCTGCCCGCGCGCCTCTTCACTGCAGTCTTCGTATAGACTGCAGCCTTTCGATATACATGTGCTGCCGCCGCCATCCTTCCTAGTTACGGTGTCCTCCCCCGATGTCCTCCCTAGTTACAGCGTCCTCCCCGACGTCCTCCCTAGTTACAGCGTCCTCCCCTGACGTCCTTCCTAGTTACAGTGCCTCTGACGTCACGCGCACATGTGCGTCGCAGATCAACCAGCAGAGGGCACTGTAACTAGGGAGGACGTCGGGGAAGGACGCTGTAACTATCGAGGACGTCGGGGAAGGACGCTGTAACTAGGGAGGACGTCGGGTGAGGACGCCGTAACTAGGAAAGATGGCGGCGGCAGCACATGTATATCGCAAGGCTGCAGTCTATGCTAAGACTGCGGCGAAGAGGACCGCGGGCAGCTGGGGCTCTGAAGACGTTCACAATACATGACAAGACGTCCTGGGATGAAGAGAGGAGACTGCAGCTGAAGAGGAGTGCCGCAGCTTGGACCCTGAAGACCTGCATCCTGAATGACGGGCGCCCTCTGATGAGGAAAGCCAGATGGGGGAGGAGAGGATCGTGGCGACAGGATCAGGTGAGATGTTTCATCAGGGTTTAGCTAGTGTAGTGTATTTGGTGGTGGCAGAAGGGGTTGGTTAGTGTAGTGTAGTGTAGTGTAGTAGGTGGTTACAGCAGCAGGGGTTAGTTAGTGAAGTGTAGTGTAGTGGGGGCAGCAGGGGGAAGTGAAGTGAAGTGTGGTGTGGTATAGATGGGCAGTGTAGCTTAGGCCAGTGTGGTGTAGATGGGCAGTGTAGTTTAGGGAGAAAGGATCCATAAGACGCCCCCTGCACCATAGACGCACCTAGGATTAGTTTTTTTTTTTTCTTTGATTTTTGCCCCCTAAACCTAGGTGCGTCTTATATGCCGGAGCGTCTTATATTCCGAAAAATACGGTATATATGTGTAAATTGTTTGAAAATATTCCAGGAGATGCTAGAAAATGATATAGCACAGAATAATCTAATTTCAAATGATCCACATGTGTTTACTAAACTAGGTGATGCCCATTCTTAAATGCAGAGTCTATAGAAGAAGGAGTGTACATTGATAAAGAACTGGCTAAAAGGCAGAAGGCAAAGAGTAGTAGTAACTGTATCTCACTAAATATTGTCTTAAGTTAGCAGTGGGGTCCCACAAGGGTCAGCATTAGGTCCACTTCTTGTCAGTTTATTTCGGAATGATGCTTTAGATCAAGTAGAAAGTAAATCTTTCCAAATGATGCAAACTTTTGTAGAATTATCAGCATTCAGCAGGATAGTGACACATTAGAAAATAATCTTGGCAAGATGATTATATGGGCAGGTAAATTGCAGATGATATATGATATCACTAGATGTAAGTTCATGCATCTTGGCTCAGCTAATGGCGTATCACCGTATAAAATAAATGTAATGCAACTGGGGACATCAGGTTTGAAAAGTGTTGTAAGAGGTTATATTTTTTTAGGGGGGAGTTTCAGGGCGGCATTATTACTGTCAACGTGCAGCAGAGAGATTTCCCCTTGCTTTCCGTCCCTGGGAGCTCCACAGAACTTTATGTCAGTAACCTTATAGGCTTGTTCACACTGCAGGCGTTTTCGGCTTTTTTTTGCCCGCGTGCGGTTTTTAAAAATGCCCCCCGACCAAGTGGACAATGAATGTCTATGAGAAGGTTCATATCAGAGCAGGTTGTGCGCTGTGCGGCTAGCAAAGCGGTGCATGTACCATTCTTAAGACGATTCCGCCTCAATGGAAAGTATAGGAGAAACTCAAAACTCTCACAAAATCGATTTGTGTAGCGATTGCGTTCGCGTTTTTAAGAATAAATACATTGCATTTATTATTTTACGGGTCAAAGAGTTCACTTCCTGGCTTGCATCAGGGAGTGAATAACAAAACCGCTTGGAAAAAAAAAACTTAGAAAACCGCTAAGCAAAAAACGATTCGCCCACTCAAGTGACAGGAATAAAAAAAAAAAAAGACTCCTCAAGAACAGCCCAACGCGGACGGACACGCGAGCCGAACGCAATGTGAACAAGGCCTAAATGTCAGTGGTGATGCATATTTTGACCAAATCACAAAAAAATAAATTATAATACAAGATTCTGTTCTTTCTTGTTGTGTTCAAAGGTTTTGGCTTGATGATTAAAATGTTGTTTTGCATTCGGTACACTAAGCCCATGTGGCTGACATATTAAAAGAAAACAATTAGCTGAAGTTCCAGAATACTTAAATAAAGTAATAAAACAATTTGCCCTGAACCAGACTAGCTATCTGAAGGGAACGCATTCCGGGGAAAGTATTACTGTGGTATTAATAAAACAGCTGGCCGTTTAGCCACGCTTAGTAAACCTGCGGCTGACTGATGAGGACTCTGGTCACAGAGTTACATATTTACAATTAGGAACTAAAAATTGTTACGGAAGAACAGCTGTGGGGACATTAAAGACTAATCTGGGACCCTTAATTAAATGTAACAGATGTTCGTAAGATTGAAAGAAAAAAATAAATCAGATTTTTATTACAGTATGGACTTTGATGAATGGGGCAGGGTGGTAGATGAGTTTTCATTTTACCTGATTTCAAACATATTTTTTGCCAATCCTTGGGCCGTTCTGTGTGTAAAGGCTTTGCTGTGAGTGACAACATGAAACATGAATGGTAGATTCCAGCCATGTAAAGTGACTGACTCATTGTCTGGGATTTAGCCTGCCTAATGAGTGGCTGTAATATTTATCCTTTTATCATATTGTGCCCCTAGCTGTCCCATTAGGTAAACCTTTGTAGATGTCAGCATCTTCATCTTACGATTGGTCGTGATCAGAGCCGTGAAGCATGCAGGTCATTGTCTTCTCTAGTTCACGCATTGCCCTCAGTCTGAGCGCTCTGCAGCCTTTCCCAAAACAAACTGAAGCGTGGCTGGGGAACTCCGACAAAATGCTTCAGTCCACAATGACACAGCAAGGCAACCCAGCAACCTGAAAAAAGAGGGCTCTTTGATGCAAAGACCAAGTACAGCATGCAATAATGTGGTTGGAATTGTTCATGAGGACCCCTGTGTGGTGAATTTTAGAACCGAACAATGTGTACTAATTGCTGACTGTTTTTTGTACAGAGATCTAAAACTCGCACAGTACCAATAGCTACATAAAGGGGAACAATAAGGTAAAATTAACCCTGCATGAGACAAGAATTCTTAAAGAGAATCTGTACTGTAAAATTCTTACAATAAAAAGCATACTATTCTATTTATTGGGTTCTCCTGGGCCCCTCTGTGCTGTTTCTGCCACTCCCTGCTGCAATCCTGGCTTGTAATTGCCATTTTTATGCAGTGTTTACAAACAAAAGACATAGCAAGTGATAGGCTGACAGTAGCTCAGTGTGTGAGTCAAACAGAGTGTGCAGGGCCCTGGAGAGGGTGTGTATAGCTTCTATCCAATCACAAGCAGCACATTCCAGCCTGACTACCTAAACCCCACAGACCCGACAGAGGAGAGAAGATTAGATCATATAACAGAGATAACACAGCCACTGTGCAACTAGGAAAGGCTGCAGTAAGACAGAGCACATTAGAACAGCTATAGGAACTTATAGGATAGAAGACATAAGGCTCAACATTTTGTTACAGAGTCTCTGTAAGGTAACCAGCATTTTTAAAAATTGTTACCCACAAGGGTGTTTATTCTCTCACCATTATTTTGCTCATCAGCACAAGTTAATTTTAGCGTGCGCACGCTACACGTGGTCCTGAGACGGCCCAATGTGCATTCTTAAGTTATGCGTGATCGTTCTCAGTGCCGAGCACTATACTTGTAATCCAACCGTGCTACTTCACTAGCATGCCCGCTACTAAGTCAGTTAATGTAGTAGCAGCCAGGCTAGTGAAATAGTGCAGTTGCGCTACAAGTATAGCGTACGGCACTGAGATTGATCGTACATAACTTAGGAGCGCGTGCTATGCTTCCAAAATTAACTCACGCTGACGAGACAAATAATTGTTAGTGAAACAACATCAAGGATTGTTCTGGGAACTCTCTGGGAAAGAACAATGTACAGATGCACTGCTCATCGGAATTAAAAGATAGACTTGCACTAGGCAGCTGCACTACTTTTGCATTTGTTCACTGAATTCCTGTCTTCATCACCAGCTTAGATTGCAGTGTGGCTCCTGCCTGTATTTTTGATAGAAGGCTTGCTCCTGTGTTGCTTGCATTCTTCTCTTTTGCCTGAGAGTTTTACCTTGTGGCTTGTCAGTGGGTAGTGCTCTATTCCTGCTAAAGAAGGAACACTGATGAGATTAAAACAGAACACTTAGCAGTTAGCAATACTTAACCCAGGCAGAAGCACCTGACGCTTATTATCCTACATTTAATGACACTTCGCAGACATAAATCTTGTATTACTTGAACTTTTAATAAGATTTTTAATTAAAACTTCTTTTTAATAAAACCAGTATTTAATTTAGGAAATAGCAACTTTATCTGGTAAGTGTTTGAAGGAATTTAAGTGACTTGACAATTTTGTGTATAAACAAATAGTATCTCCACATGATATTCATGATAAACCTGATACCTGGGGGGGGGGGGGGGGGATTTACTGTATGAAAGGAGCAATGTGTGCACCAAAAACTGGTGTGCCCCCATTTACTGAGCAAAATCTGGCTATGTGCATCCATGACAGATGGCCTACAGCAACTCACTCTAGTTCCTCTATGAGGCAATGTTTATACCAGCCTGCATGATCCATAAGATTGGGGGGATAATCTGCATAAGGAGGCAGAACAGACTCCCTCTCCCTCTTTTTCAAATTGCCCTTTACCAGTATTATAGAGCTGCCATGTGCCACCATTCTATCAGCCACCAACCTGATCAGGACCTCTGTTCCACTGGGAAATTCAGTGTTTAAATAAACCACTGAGTATTCCCATTGGTCTAGATGGACACATTTTGAAAGAAGGAAAAGTATGGGTAAGTGGGTGAGGAGCATCATCCCTATTCCCTAGTTAGGCAGGAATGGGAGAAGCACTACTCGGCTCCCAGGGAAACCCTGAACTTCCTGCTTTCTATTGGAGAATCTCAAAGAGGAAAGAAAAGGGGGGAAATGGGAGCCTTGTAATAGTAGTAATACGTATAGAAATCTGTGAGCACTTGCATTCAGTACTGCTCACATTTGTTGATTGCCCAATTGCAACTGGATTTTCCACTTGTGGAGAAAACGTGTCTCCGCTCAGGTCTTTAGGCCCTCTGGTCCAACTCAAAATGTGAAAGTTGGGGTCAGTCGTTGGGGAGAAGGAGAGGGGAACAACTGCAACATTTTTAAAAACTTGGATCTACAGTAATGCTATGCTGGAGGTTAGCTGCATGCCAATAAAATTCCAATAAATATATTTGACTGAGATCATTTTTTAAAGTAAGTGCAATTTACCTTTTTATTTTAAATACTGTTATCTGGGCACCTCCAGCATAGCTTTACTGTAGTTCCTTCTTTCAAGGTGAGATAGGGCCAGGATGTTTGACACTTACACACTGACAAGTAGGTAACATAAAGTTACAAGAAAGGTATTTGCGAAGCCTATTAGTATAGTTTCATGGAGCCATGTTTATTTTAAATATTTAAAACCCCTTTAACCAGCATGGCTTTACTACCAACCTTTTCCCCACCCAATGATTGGAGAGCTAATGGACATCACCAAGCTGATGAGGTTATCACTCTGTGCTGTCATCTCTCAGTGTTATACTGACAGCAGCCATGCAATGTAGCCTAACTGGCCTCAGTACGGTTTCTCTGCTATGCATCAACTAAAGAGATTGGAAATTGCGAGACTCTCTAGTGAGGTAAATATAATGTTTCCTCCCAACAGGGAATTTACACTTTATCCAGATATGGATTTGAGTTCACCATATACAGTGTAGGTTCACCCTAATAAGAGCAAACAAATTATATAGACTTTCAGCCAGTACTGTGGATGTTCTGTTATGCAAGGTGTCTAGCAGGACTCCATGAACTATGCTCCATAAACTTTGTACATATGTTTCACTGCCTATTAAAGAGAAGATAAACTCTGCTGAGGGTTTTAGACATACAATTCCCTTAATAATGTCATTAGCTGCATGCATTTGTAAAATGAAGTGGGTGTTATCTCAGTTCATTGACAACACCATAGCAGAGGACTAATCTGGCAGTATACATTAGATGGCAGCACATCTTACAAACATTTCTCTTTGTAACCAATGCCAGCAACACAATGGTAAGAACATGCATGCTTAGATCATGAGAGAAAGTGAGTGTATTTATGTATAATTATATGTATGAATTACACAAACAAGGCAAACAGTATGCTTGACATAGAAAAAAAGCTACAATAAAGATAATGAACACTTGTACAGTGCGTGATGAGACAATGAAGCAGATAGAGTGATATCAATATACAAAATGCTGCAGAGCTCTGTTCACACAAGCTTATGGTCTATTTCAGCCTTTCCCAAACTTTTCATTACACGGGTGAAACCTCACAAAATGTTCAGTTCTTTAGGGAACCCCTCCATAAACATATAAATATGTAGTGTGTACCAAGGTGTACAGCTTAAAGAGACACTGAAGCGAAAAAAAAAAATATGATATAGTGAATTGGTTGTCTACTATGAATAATTACTAGAAGATTAGCAGCAAAGAAAATATTATCATACTTTTATTTTCAGGTATATAGTGTTTTTTTCTAACATTGCATCATTCTATAATATGTGCAGATTACACAACACTCAGCATTCAAAATGAGTCTTTCAGAGCAGTCTGTGAAGTAATGACCTCTCCTCTAGCAGAGGAAAAGTAAATAGTCCAGGAACAGTTAAGCTGGCCATACACTGGCCCGATTTGCCGCCGTTTCGACAGCAGATTCGATCACTGGGATAGAATCTGCTGCCAATCGTTCGCGCTACACGCCGAATTTCGATCCTTTTCGTCCGATCCCGTCGATCGCTCTGTGCGGAAAATTAGCGTTGATCGCCCGCGGGTAGGGAGCGCGTTGCTAGCGGCGTTCGAGTACCCGACGACCGACACAATAGAGCCGCATACATTACCTGCTCCGCCGACACGACTACCCCCGGTCACCGCTGCTCCGTGTCCGCGCTGGTCTCCGGCATGCTTCAGTTCCTCCTGCCCGGCAGGAAGTTTAAACAGTAGAGGGCGCTCTACTGTTTAAACTTCCTGCCGGGCAGGAAGAAGTAAAGCATGCCGGGGTCGGAGACCAGAGCGGAGACTGAGCAGCGGTGACCTGGGGACTGGAGTTGCGCCGGCGGAGCAGGTAATGTATGCGGGCATGCGGGCGGGGGAAGCGGCGGCAGCAGCACCACCACCACAACAGATTGTGAACGGTTTCAGGCTGAAATCGGTTCACAATCTGTTTGCAGTAAAGGTAGCCATACGATCCCTCTCTGATCAGATTCGATCAGATAGGGATCTGTCAGTTGGTTGAATCTGATGGCAAATCGACCAGTGTATGGCTACCTTTAAGATAATAAAAGTCAGATAACAGCCCTCTCCACGACTAACTTAGTCGGAGAGCTTAATGGCTTGTTTGCATAGCGATAACAACTGGAGTTTCTCAACTCTTCCTGTACTGGAAACAATTACACTGATGTATCTGATCTTAATGTTTTATTTCTTAGCTGTGCTACACATACAAATCATAATATCATCATTTTTTTTTGCTTCAGTGTCTCTTTAAGGCCCATACACACGTCGGATTGTCGTTTGAACGTCCCGTCGTTCGCCCGCTAAATCGGGCGTGTGTACAGACTGTCGTTCGCTTGATAAGAGTGAGTTTGAGCGATCCGCTCAATAAAACTATGATGGATTCATTTGATTGGGTGAAATGTCCTATCCCATGTTAGACAGAAGAGGTGAGGTTTTAGTTTACTTTGGTGAGAGAAGGGAATTTCAGAGGAGGGAAGAGGCAGAGAAATCCTCTATGTGGAATATGTAAAGGAGACATGTGGTAGAGCAGGCAGATGTCAGTGGTATAAGCGTAATCCTAGTAGAGCAGTGATATAGTCCTACCTTAACTACTACACTTTCTAGATGTGCAGTTTTAGACAGCTGTTGTGAGTCTCATTTGGTGCAATAATGCTCTGCCTGGGCTCTTCAGCCTTATAGAGTACCTGAAGTCAGGAACATATATTCAAACAAAAGATATGGGTGAGATCCCCTCACAAAGACAACTCCACACTTACCTTTTGTACATCTCATGCTGTTTTTAGGACATATTTGTCATTATTTCAAACCACCCTTTCTATGAGGAGTCACCAGGACTGAATCATGGCATAACCATGATATAAATAACACCATAGATAAAGTAGCTGCAGAAAGCCATTAAAACAATTTAAAAAGCACATACAAAAGGTTCCTCCGCAAATGTTCCGCAAATGTCCACCACCTTCAATAAAACTGCTTGTTAAAAAAAAAAAAAAACATGAACTTGCTGGAAATATTCTAAATTTCTAGAAAGCAAGATGTTAATCCCCATGAAACAGAGACAACATGTTCTGCATCTTTGGCTAGCAAAGTGAGATGATTTATGTGAGTAGATGTTAGAACATGGCAGAGATCCAGTGGAGTAAAATTTAATGCATCTCCATAGCTGCTCTGTATAGTTGATCATCCAGTTAATGCAAGCCTTCTCCAGATTTCAGGCAATTTTTAGTGAATGCTGAGTCCTTTCTTGCTGCGTACCTAGTACCTGACTATTCTTCTTAGTTCTGTGGCTTACCCAGGCCTATCTAATCTCACTGTGTCTGCTGTAGGGATGGTCGAAATACCAATTTCCGATTCCGCGGTAAATCCGCATTCCGTCATGTACTAATTACCGATTCCGCTTTCCGCTACCAATTTCCGCATTCCAATCCGGAAATCGCGGAAATTCCGCCCGACTTTAACATCGATTTTCTCAAAAACTATAAGGTCTTTTTGCAAACTTTTTTTTTTCATCTTGTTCAGAAGATTCTGTGCAATAAACCTTGAAAATTTGGTGTTTCTAGGACTTACGGGGGCTTTGCTATTAACCGCTAAAGTCGGCGGATTTTTACTGTAATGTAAAATGCAGAAAATAGGCAGATGCAGATTTTCTGCATTTTACATTACAGTAAAAATCCGCCGACTTTAGCGGTTAATAGCAAAGCCCCTTAAGTCCTAGAAACACCAAATTTTAAGGGGTTATTAAACTGAATCTTGTGAACAAGATGCAAAAAAAACAGTTTTCAAAAAGACCTTATAGTTTTTGAGAAAATCAATGTTAAAATCGGGTGGAATTTCCGCGATTTCCGGCGGGAATTTCCGCAATTTCCGGATGTGGTTTCCTAATAGCAACCAGTTTTTGCAAGTATTACCTTATTTTTCAGACTATAAGACACTCCTGACCATAAGATGCAGTACAAAAAAAGCGTCCATGACACAGCAAAATAACTATACCCCCAACTGCATACACAAAGTAATCATATTTATTAAGGAATCCACAATAAAAACAATTAAAAACTGAGGGCAGCAATTGGGCCTTACATGAGCGCGGGAGTAATCACCAATAATGTACAATACTCATATATTCATATATCCGTATCTATCTAATCCCTGTTCAGGTGGAACAATCACAATAAATACAAATATGTACACAATACATGACGAGCAAGGCAGCTACCAGAGCCACCAGAGTGACATGTCCAGGCAGGATCACCCAATAATACAAAGCAAATTGTATATACTAAGGTATCAGATTGTGCACTCACCCTAAGGGAAAAGAAGCCCGCACCACCAAAGCCCAGATGCCGCACCGATCTGACCTGACCTCACCATAAGCCGAACCTAGGTTTAGAGGGCAAAAAACCAGGGGAAAAAATATATACTAAACCTGGTGCATCCACTTGTGAAGGGGCATCTGGTGGATTATGGCCTCTTTATACATCATCCCTCTAGTATCTCCGTGTCCTTCTCTGTCTTGCTTGTGTCCTCCTGTGTCCCCTGTGTGTCCAACTCTGTCTTCCTTGTGTCCTCCTCTATGCTCCTTTGTTTCCCCCTTGTGTCATCCTCTATGCCCCTTTGTGTCCCCCTGTGTCCACCATTTGTCCCAGTTTCCCCCGTGTCCTCCTCTGCATGGGCACAGTACAGGGAGTCCCTGACATTGTGGCGGGTAGGAGGTTCATATTGGCAGGCGTTCACAAGTCAGGAACTTCCTGCATTTGGACTATAAGACACAGTGAAATCCCCCCCCCCCCGCATTTTGGGAGTCTTATAGTCCAAAATACAGTATTTGTTGTGGAATTATTTCCCCTTTTTGTGAAAATACTACACTATTGGTGCTCCTGGTCTGTTTCTGGTCTGTGGTCTGTTTCTCTGTCTTTTCTCTTTCCGGTCTCTGGAGTTCCACCTTGACCTTGTGAGACCAGACACACCCATACTATATGTTTTATTTTCTGATATAACACATTTTTAGGCTAGGACAGGTTATCTGCAACACAAAGTACAATGTCTGCCACATGTCACTAGTCACTAGTTGCTTTAGTCTCTGTAGAACAACCATATGTGTACAGTGATATATTGACCATGTGTAGAATTTTCAAGTACAGAATTGAAAGCATTGACATACTGTTAATCTGACCTTTTATTATTCTTTCCGTTTTAATGAGTTCTGTGTTTTTCTACATTATGTTTCAATAGAGGTTATTCTGGAATAATAACTATATCTATCTGGCTGGATAGCGTACTTAAGTGCACTGCCTGTGCTGTAGGAGACCAGGGTTTGAATCCTGGCTGGAGCCAGTAAGGAATGATTGGGCAAGACTCCAGAACACTCTAGGGTGGTCTAATATGCACACTCTCTGAGGCTGCAGCGCTGAAGTGCTTTGAGTGTGACTGGAAAGAAGTGGTATGCAAACGTTAGCAATGTCTATAAACTATACTGGTTTCAGAAAATGAGGGTCTGTGAGCCCTACTAGTGCTTCAAAATAGCTGCACTTCTGGCTATAGAATTCCAGTTTCCCCACCCTTCTGATTATTTCACAATACACTGTCCTTCAGAAACAGTACTATTATCTCAAGAAGGAGAGTGTCCTAACAAGTTGCATTTTCAGAAAAGAGTAGAGCAGTGCCATATGTAAACCTTCCTATGATACAGTTTTAAACCACATAAAGCAGACATTAGGTAATGCTTGGCACTTCAAATTAGAGACCTCTGCAGCTAGACTTTTTAGACCCACACATAACCCTCAGCCTGTGATTAGAAGCTGACCTGCAATCCACTTTATTTACAAGACCCTTATCAGTACCTCTCCTAACCCATTAAGGGCTGGACCCACTACCTGACCTGCACCTACATTTAAGGGCTACAGCCACTATTACTCCCTTGCCGGGCATAGCTCCTCTGTGGAGAGCAGTCATTGTGACGATGCCACCAGCCACCATTCTCCAACCCCATGCACAGCAGAAATTTGAACTGTGCTACCCCACTCCCCAAATTAAGTGTTTATTCACTGGAACCTCCATTATCATAAATAGCTAGCTGATCTAGCTGGGATTCTGTTCAACACTTTTGCTATCCTCTCACTATAAAGTGTTAAGACATGACATGCCAGGGTCACATGGCATGTAGTAGTAGTGGATGGATTGGAAAGCCATTGGCTGAAGTAAGGTCATAATCAGAAATTATTGTGACAACCCCAATGAAATTTTAGTGAGGTCCACCTGACATTCCAAAGTGAAGCCATCTAGTCACAAGCAACATCTATAGTTCTCTGTTGAAAGACATGAACCTAGAGGCATACCATTGTAATAGCAATCAGCTATGGTCCTAATGGTCAGCTGCACAGGACAAGGAAATGCCTGTACAATCATCAGATCGTTACTTGATCTAACCAGAAATGACTGGATTGGGTGACAATAATCTCATGTTGTCACTAGGCCTTATGCACACTTTCATTTATTTTAGTGTATGCACAGTCACTTTAGGGTGGCCCACAAATACTTTACAGCAGCTTCAGGAAGGGTTAATGTTCAAAAATACCCCAACAAACTGTTATTCTGTCAGACAATCCTCCAACTGATGTGTGAGCGTGGCAGGTCTTGACAAGAGCTGGTGACAAAAAGTAATTTGTAATAATCTGAATCTGCTTTCCTCTCTGATATCAATGTAAGGATACAACCTTACCTGCTTGGGATGACACTTTGTCCTGGTTATATAATTGTATTGGTTTCCAAACTTAGCTCAGTGTTAGGCTGGAAGGATCCCAAAGAGATTGCTTGTGTCCTTCCTGAGCTCAAGGCTGGTGAAAGATATTCTTCCTAATGCTAAACCTGATATTTATATAAGCTTTTAGATTACTTTAATACTTTGCTGGCAGCATCTTTGATGTTTGACAGCAGTATGAGTGTCTGTTGTCCACAGAAAGATGAGGCAGAAAATACTGTGGGAAGAACAGAGAGAAATCGCCCCAGGAGCCGGACCCGGACCCATGTGATGGGGTTAGTAAATTATTATAAAGCCATACACTCACAGTCCACAGGTTGCTGACTGTCTAAGCAACCACTCAAAAGGCTTTGGAGATGATATGTGCCGAGACCACATGCCATAGGAATATTTTACTTGTTCCTAGACTTTTTACCTAATAAAGCCTGTTGCATCCAGGGTAAAACATGTGGTAAATATTCAGTTTCATCCAATTAAATCGACTCCCTGCACATTTCTTTTATTTGCCATTGCAGGCAATAGTGTTGGGCGAACAGTGTTCGCCACTGTTCGGGTTCTGCAGAACATCACCCTGTTCGGGTGATGTTCGAGTTCGGCCGAACACCTGGTGGTGTTCGGCCAAACTGTTCGGGTTCGCCCGAACTGCTGAATGCCCGGCCGAACAGGGCCCCTGTTCAGCCGAATACGGCCCCCCTATGGGGTCGCAGGCATAAGGGGGGAGCATGCCCCGATCGCGGGGGGGGGGGTCGGAAATTCTCCCCACCCCCTCCGCTAGCGCTCCCCCCTCTGCCCGCTTCCCCATACAAAAGTTTGACGAAAGTAAAATAGTACCGGTGGTGGTGGCTGGCTGCTGCAGTGGCTGGCTGGCACTATGAAGTGACTGAGGAGGAGGAGTCGGAGTAGGACGCGTTGAGGGAGGCCGGGCAGCGGGCGGTTCAGCGGTAGTACCCTTGTGGTACTTCTGCCCTTTCTCTGACCTCACGTCCTCTGCGTGATGACGCATACGAGGGTACGCGTGAGGCGTACCCTCGTATGCAGAGGACATGAGGTCAGAGAAAGGGCGGAAGTACCACAAGGGTACTACCGCTGAACCGCCCGCTGCCCGGCCTCCCTCAACGCGTCCTACTCCGACTCCTCCTCCTCAGTCACTTCATAGTGCCAGCCAGCACTATTTCTAATGGGAATTTTTAAAGAGAATAAAAACCAGTGCCATTTAAAGCACCCAGTGTTTCCCATTTCTATTTATTTATATTTCTAGAAGACTGTTTATATTTTTTTTCATTTAAGGGTGGGGGCTCTTGTGAATTTACATAAGCCACAGGTAGGAAATAAGGCAGTTATCCAAACCAACAGAAAAAAAAATGCATTGAATACATTAACAACTTAAAGAGAACCTGAACTGAAAATAAAAAGTCAAAATAACCATACACAGGTCATACTTACCTCCTATGTAATGTACTCCTCAATCTCTTTCTCTTCTCCTGTGTCACATTTGTCCACTGTGATCAGTGGAATTCTCCATCCTCCATTTTAAAAATGGCCATTACCTCATAACAGCTTCCGGGCCAGCACACTGTTAAACTGTAATATCACCCACTTGAGCCATAGGGAAACATGGACATTACTTTGCACCTTGTCAGTTGTAACTGACAGCAGCTGATATATAACTGACAGCAACTGGTATATTTCAGTTCTGACAAAATATTGTCAGAGATGGAAGAAATCACTGTAAGAAGAAAATGATGAGCTTCTGAGAGGCACTAACAGTGAGGTTAGCATGTAATATTCATTTCCAGCTACATCATGTGTTTATTTTAAATAATTTTACACGCTTCAGGTTCCCTTTAACCCTCCTGCCGGTATAAAAAAATCCGCCAGGAGGGAGCGCAGCAGTTTTTTTTTAATTTTTTTTTTTCTATATCATGTAGAGAGCCCAGGGCTCGCTACATGATAGCCGCTGCTCAGCGGCATCCCCCCGCCCTCTTCGATCGCCTTCGGCGATCTCCGATCAGGAAATCCCGTTCAAAGAACGGGATTTCCTGGAGGGCTTCCCCCGTCGCCATGGCGACGGGCGGGATGACGTCACCGACGTCACTGACGTCGGGACGTCATTGGGAGTCCCGGGCCACCCCTCGGCGCTGCCTGGCACTGATTGGCCAGGCAGCGCACGGGGTCTGGGGGGGGGGGGGGCGCGCCGCACCGGATAGCGGCGATCGGGCGCGCGGCGGCGATCGGGGTGCTGGCGCAGCTAGCAAAGTGCTAGCTGCGTCCAGCAAAAAAAAAATTAAACAAATCGGCCCAGCAGGGCCTGAGTGGCACCCTCCGGCGGCTTGTTACCGCCAAGGAGGTTAACCACTTAAGCCTAACTGGACGAATATATTTTGTCCAGTGTATTTGTGGAGACTGCACCACCAGTGTGTTACTAGATGAGGCATATGTGGTATAATTTTAACCATGAAGAGTTGTAGAATGGAGTTCAGAGAGTTTTAGGGTTGAGGCTTATGTCTTGTGTATTCTTTTTAGTCACAAACTGAATCAAAAGCAATTACATTTTCACATATTCTGTACCAAAATAAAAGACTTGTAAAATGAAAACAAAGTGACAGAATATCAGAGAAAAAAAACTTGTATTGTTACATTAGGAACTTGGCTTTTGTATGCCATGAGGGTGTATTACTATTATTTTTACAAATAAGATCTCATAATAACCGATTGTGTACAATGAGAAAGCAAAAAACACAAAACAGAAAAAAGACACCTTTATTTTCAAATACAATATTGTCATCATACATTGTGCTAGGAACATAATCGAAATGTTGTAATAACCAGGATGGATGAGCAAATACAAGTTGTGGGTTTAACTTATAGTTAGCACTGTTTATTGTAAAGCTATATTGGATGTAAATGGAGAAATAGTGTTTTTTTTTCTATTTTCTTACCTTAATTTCTCTTTAAAATGCATAGAAAATAAGGTAATTACTTAAAGCACTACATTACATTACACTAAAAGCCTAATTTGTCCTGAAAAAAAAAAACAATATATAGATAATTTAGGTGTGATTAGTAGTAATAAAGTTATTGACAAAAGAATGGGAGCAGTGCTGATATTTGAAAATTGCTCTCGTCCCTGAAGTGGTTAAAGACTACAGGCTTACACCCCCTAGTTTTTACAAATCAGCACACTGCAGCTTTAACGGTGTGTTGCACGACGATACAACTTAGCAGACAAATGAGTCTGCCCACCTTTGCTGCCCACCAACAGAGCTTTCTGATGGTGGGCTCTGATTGCTGCTGCAGGATATATTTTTTAATTTATTTGATATTTTGTTTTTATTAAAATTGTGTAATTTTTTTTGCCCTATCCCCTCCCTACTCCCAATGGCCAATAAGGGTGATTCTCTCTGATAGGCATCAGCCTATGAGAAGGGATCGCGTTCGGAGCCACTCTAGGGGACAGCCAAGTGACAGGGCTGTCCCCAGTACAGCGCTGCAGTAGATCACAGTGCTGTACAAAGTAAATAAATGGCCACTTCTTTTGTATACAGCCTGCCAGCGACAATCGCTGCTGGCAGACTGTAGATGGAACTGTGCTCCATCACTCAAGCGGGGATGCGTGTGATTATCTCCTCCCCAGGACTTGATGCCTTTTGGAATTAGGCGGTCCTGGGAAGCCACTCTACGGCTGCCAATCAGCGTTAAGCAGTTGTAGAGTGGTTAATGGAAAGGTGGGACAAGCGCCTCTGCACAACAGGTGATACTTGACTTCTATGATACATTAAGACTAAGGAATCAGGCAAAAAATGCCAGCTGCATAAAGAGTGTTAGTGGAACAGACTAGCCAGCTATTCTTTGGGTAAGGGATTGATCAGGCTGTAACTAAATTGCTTTCTTTCTCCAAGACATTAGCAGTGTCTGCTACCTTCTTGACCTTTCTCCACCATCATTGATCTATATATATCTATATGGACTCTCAGCCAAGCATTTATATTTATGGAATTCTTGAAGTCAAATGGAAGGAGACGCAATTGTTTTCACCACTACCCCTCCGCTCTATTATACAGGCTTGCTGTGCCTCCGCCTCCCCCTCCATAGTGGCAACAGACACATTGCTAGACTGCAGACTAGTGCCGCATTTCTTTAGAACTCGGCCACGTTCTGTTCTCCGAGGGGCCGATCCCAGTCGGGTGACAGAAATTGTAAGTGTGTACTTAGCTTAACATTGCCGATGTGCAGGTCTTGTCTCTACCAAATAAAATAAAATCCATGGAGGCAGATACAGTATCTGTGTTTGCAACTACTGTATTTGTGTGTGCACAGGGGGCCGAACAGTGCCATTCCAGCGCAGGAGACTTGGGCGCAGCAGTGAGTAACTTCAGCGCAGTCTGAGCTGAAGTTACTTATAAAACACTATAATTCGGCCTCCAGCAATTTCTGGAAGCCAAATTATTTCATTCCCCACCATCCATGGCCGCCATGAGGGGGGATAGTATTTAAAACCAATGGGAATTTGTGCAAGAGCAGGATAAGCCATACAGGTTGTATCCTGCGCCCAAGTCCCCTGCGCCGATTCCTCTCGTACGCACAGGGGATGGTTTATGAATTGTAATGTTTCACTCCCATAAGTACAAAAACTATTTTATAGATCTGGCCCAGAAGAGGGATGAAGACAGACACAAAAGAAAATAAATGTGTTGCTTACAGCAGTCACAGATAATCCTTTGTTTTGAGTTGGAAAATAAAACATTGTGTTTGGTTGCTGCTAGAAATCGCTCCAGTCACAAAGTTGGGTTTGTAGGAAAGGATTAAAGAGGTCATTGATTTACGAAGTGAAGTAACCTGTAACCAATCATAATTCGACTTTAATTAATGTGGCTACACAAGAAGGAAACTTAATTGGTTGTTACGAGTTAATGACCTTTGGACCTCATTACTGCTCCTTCAGTTTGCTGTATAGAATAGCTTGTCTTTTAGATTTGTGCTTTTTTTTAGTTAGATTTACTTTGATTCTGAATTTAACATGCTGGCATAGGCTGGCTTTATTTTTGTCAACGTAAGCGATGCAGGACTGTGACCTGGAGCTGCTAGCATTGTGTACTGAATTAATTCATTGGCACCCTAACAACTTTGGCACACTGTCAGTAGATAAGGCAACTTGGCATACCTTCTGTATCGAAGGCTGAGTCTATATAAGGGTCACCTTGGCTTTCATCCCAGAAAAAAAATCTGTCTTTCAGACAGAATAAAACACAAGTTATTAGTTTGTTTAAATGAGACAAGAACATGCTGTTTATAAAATAGGCATACACTCCCAGGCCTATACCATACCCAGCACAACACAACCAATATTTGTAAAGGATATTTAATTTCCAAAAATGGCCATTTTCATTTTCATGAACTTGTAATCTGTTTTAAAAGTGTCACTTTACTTTTCATTAAAATTACTGTAGCAATGCTATGAAATGAGCGTTAATAAATAGTATTTGAAATATAAGAGCATGAAGCTTTCTAACTTAGTCTCTTTTAAAGTCCTTGTCCAGGCAATAGTTTTAGTTATCAGCTGGACTTCATACTATTCAAACAACGACAAACCACTGGGCTTCATTCGTATGCCAGATAAGTACTTTATTATGACTGATTTTTACAGTTTGAAATAGGAAATTTTAGCATACCATATTTTTCCTTGACAATTTAAATATATCAGCAGTCAGAGTTGGAGTTGGCACATTTTAGCTGACTCCGCCTCCATCTTCAGGTATCCAGTAATTACTTACAACCCCAAGACTCTGACTCCACAGAAGAGATGATTTTAGGGCTTTTAAGTGGCCATAGAAATAAATGAATGATCATACAGCTTTACTAGAAGGAGCTGTGAGGAGAGGGTCCTGTTTGAACTATTGAGAAGGTAATGCTTAAAGCGGACCCAAACCAAACATTTTTTTAAATTCAAAATATTTAGTTGCACCACTCTGACACATACAAAGATAAATAAACACTCCTTTAAGCCTATGAGCATTTCAGTGCATGCTTTTCACCCTTCTTTTTTTCATAACTATTGTTATACAGGTGGCAGCCATTACTTCTGAGCTTAGTATGAGGTTTTAGATAATGGGTGTGTTTGTCATCCTGTCTACCCTCCCTTACAGGGGCGTCGTCTATGTGAAAGCTCACACAAGCTGAGATCACCTCCCCTGTGACATCATCAGTAGCAGCCTGTGTTTTGTTTTTGTTTTTTTATCTCCTCCACCAGTCTGCCGGATTCCGTCCCGGCAATACATTTAAAATATTTTATATTTGTCATCATGCAGCTGAAAAAAGACTGCTATTTATTATTATAAATTAGAAAATAGATTTTATTTCTGAAATCTTGAATTTTTAATTTGGGTCCACTTTAACTGACAGTGATAGTTTTCTCTTGATATCAACCTGCAGTCAGTGTGTATCAGGGAATCTAAAGGCACGGGATCACCTCTGAAGTGAGCAGCTTTTGTTACCTTATTCCATGGGCAGGTTGAGGGCCCGTTCACACTGCAGTAAAAAAAAACGCTGCATTTTCCAGAATGCACAAAAGAAAAAACGCAAAATTGGACTGTAAACACAATCTATGTTATTAATAGGATGTGTTCACGCTGTCAATCAGAACACAAACACAGCTCAAACAGACTGTACCTTAAATGCAAAAACCTGACTTACTGCATTTTTCCACAACCGTATTGCAATTGTGTTGTAAATCAGATGCAATGGAAGCCTGGTCGCTGCATACACCAACTCATCTGCCCATGGATTAGGTTGACTGACACCCACCGCTCAGTCTGAAGCAGATCAGAGCCCAGCAAAAGCATGGGGCACCCCATTGGTTTGCAAAAAAGCAGTGGGAATCTTGCTTCAGCAGGGAACATTCTCATTGGTTCATGGTGGACCATTGAGAAACCTCCCTCTTGATATATATAGGCTTTCAGTTGACTTTTTACAATCTAACAGGGAGCCCCATGTTCCTGCCACGCTCAGAACGATTTTGGAATGAGCAGACGGGGCAGCAGGTGTAGCGGATGGGAGCGACGCAAACGGAGCAGATGCAAAACAGCAGGTATGTGAATGATGCGGCACGGATGCACTTTATACGCTGTTTCTGCATCACGCTGTTTCTGCATGTGAATCAGGACTTAGGCAGTATACGGCTTGTTTGTGTAGCAGGCATCATAGCATACACTTTATACAATGCAAGACAGCCTCTTCCCTGCTAGTTTTAAGTTTGAAACATGCATAACCGGGAGCTAATTATCGTAACATTACAGACATATTTATAGCTCATACTTAAAGGAGAATTTACAAATGCACATGCGCATCACCTCATCATGTGTAAGTTACTCCGTAAGTCTGTAAGCTGCCTGTATTTTCCCTTAAGCATGGCTTTGGAGCAGAAACAGGTTTTGTTGTGAATATTTCTGCATCCAGAGTGACTTTTTTTTGTGCTTGTGACTGAGTCGGTATTTAGACTTTATGGTGCCCTAGGCTAACGTGAATACATTTGCCCTAAATTGGGATTTGAGAATCCAGCAAGCTGCATTCTCTGCAATTTGTTTCATAAAATGTGTGCTTGGCAGAAAAAGCAAATGCTAAAATAGTACTTAAATAATCAGAATATTAAAACTATTCCTGTGCTGAATACATTTTCCGTGAAATACATTCTTTACAACAAACAGCAATCAGGTTGAGTTTTGACTACAGATTGTTAAATTGTTTAAAATAGAAGGGCATTCAGAAGGTTATTACAGCACTGCAGCCAGTGGCACAATCTAGTCAATGTTGTGGTTTCTCTTCAGAACATAAAAAGGACCCTCTCTGATTTAAATTGCACTGTCCATCTTTCCGCACATATCCAGGTTTCTCTCTAAGGCTCACTGCTGTTCACATCGTTCACCGAAGCTTATCTGCCACAAGGTTATAAATGTTTGAAATTAAGGGCTGGTCCCAATTCCCTCCCAAGCAACAGTTGCTAAGAGGGTTTCACACCCAGACTAGCTATTACTGAAGTAATAGATGCCAGTTTCCCTAAAGTGGAAGCATCTTGGCAGTCCTTAGGAAAATACACGAGCTTGGGGAGGATTAGAGGAAGAGCCAAGTGGCACAAAGCTTGCATGCACACTGGAATCTGCAGCAGTGCAGCTTCAAACATATACACTGTTATTTGTAAGTACAGTGAGTATATCTGTAAATGATGTTTGCACTTGATCTCACTGTGTGTTCATTGTGTCTCACACCAATAGAAAACACTACTTAAAGGACAACTGAAGTGAGAAGAATGTGGAGGCTGCCATATTTATTTCCTTTTAAACAATACAATACAATACAATAACATTTATATAGCGCTTTTCTCCCATAGGACTCAAAGCACTACCAGTTGCCTATTTGGCAGCAGTAGTGTCTGAATCACCCCAGGAACAAGCATGCAGTTAATCTTGTCAGTTCTGACAATCAGAAACACCTGATCTGCTGTATGCTTGTTCAGGGTCTATGGCTAAACGTATTAGAGGCAGAGGATCAGCAGAACAGCCAGTCAACTAGTATTGCTTAAAGAGTATCTAGATCATAAATTACAGTTTGCTTTAAAACTAATAAGTTGCCTAGATATATAAAATCACACATAATAAAGTGTGATTTTCTCACCCCCAGAGTCTGTATTCTACATATGGTCTTGAAATCCCCACCCCCAGTATGAAGTTGGGCTAGGATGATTTTTTTTTCTTTCCAAACCATAGTTGCAAAGGATACTGGGGGATGATGTCATAACTTCACCCCCCCCCCCCCCCTTCATGTCCATGTGATCTAATCCAGGCAGACATCTGAAATATGAATTATAGCAAACAGACATAAGACAGGCAGTTCTACTGTCTCTCCTCTCTGTGAAAAGAGATATAATTTGATCCAGGCAGGCAGAGAGCAGGGGAGGGAGGGGCAGGGGAGGAAACCAGGATGGAGGGGAGGACACATGCTGAGGGTGTATTTTAGCAAGGCTTCAGCATGAGAAAGAAGGAAGTGCTGCAACAGATATACAGTAAATGTTAGTGTGTTCTATCCACTATGATGTACCAGATGTAAACCTTATATGTTTATCTAACTATACACAGTGCATAAAATGGATATATGTATTGCCATTCAAACCTTTTTTTGGCTGGAGGTGATCTTTAAAAGGAAATAAATATGGCAGCCTCCATATCCCTCTTGCTTCAGTTGTCCTTTAAATACTTATTTCATTCATTGCAATGCACATCAAGTTCTGACTCAGGCACACTGGGTTTTTGAGGGTCCTTTTGTTATCATTCTCTCTCTCACAGCTACAATAAATCTACCATTACAATCATAGACGGGTCATTTCTTGGTCAGAGGGCAAACAAGCAATTCTTTGTAGATCCAAGTGCTGCTTTCCACTATGAAGTTGCCATCTTTCTGTTCATCACTTTGTACATGAGGTGAAGGCAAATATTAATGCTGATTTTTGGTAAAAGGTAAAGGTAGTGGTCACTGTTCAGGAAGCAGCTGATCACTACTGTCATAAATAGATGGCAGACAGACAGGAAAGTGTTATAATGTCTGCAGAAATACAATCATTTTTCTGACGATTGCCATTTTTATAAACATTGATTTAGGAGCATGTGAAGAACTCTCCTCAGCAGTGTTTGATAGTGGTGGGATTTGAGTGATTTTTAATAAAGGTCCTGAACCATCTTCTTGTGCAGCATTCCATCGGGCAGCTGTAATGTCTACTCCAGCTTCCACCTGTGCACCTACATTGCTAGTGCAACCTAGTGGCTTATGGTATGTAAATAAACCCTTCCCACAGAGTTGGGAGCATGTCTGGGGGGGGGCCTCTGGAGCCTATAAAGAGTATTTGGGATAAGGGGCATTTAGTATGTACTGGTATCTACATATTACCAGAACCTGTATTTGTCACATGGCCTGGATCTTAGCTGATTCCACTGACAGGCACTGGCACAGCAGTGAGTACATTAACAGCTGCTGGGCTGAAAGATTTCTGCAATATCACTATGAACTGCTTATGAAATTACAGGATAGGGATGATACAAGTACGTTAAATATCCATAATGTGGGCTGTTTTCTCAAGATGTTTATAATCTCAGATGCAGCCTGCTTATAAATTGCACTTCTCAGCAGCATTTGGAATGCATGTAATGATTTTTTTAATCAAATAGAAGTCAGAATTCTGTTTAAATTGAATGTTTTCTAACAACATTATTTATAGAGTAAATAAATAACATGTATTGCTCAACCGTAGCTGTGAACTTGATAACACTGATCTGCTTAGTACAAGATGTACAGTCATTATTAAAAATGTGATCCATATATAACAGTGCATCTAAAATCTGTTTTCTGGCTCCATCTTCTTAACAATGTTCGCTCCCGCTAAGTTCTGTGGAGTCATCATCTTCCCATCTCTCCCAGATACACTGACCAGGTCGCTGTCACTGCTCAGACTCGTTCAGACATTTTCACAGCACAGATCTGTGTGTGGATCGCCACATTGGGTTGCTCACTTGCTGTTTTCTACACCTCACTGCAGCAGCATCTCACTGGATATTCTTTATGCAATGGTTCATTCATTTTTCGTAGTGAATCTACTCACCTTTCCTATACAGTATCATACCTTTTTAGAACCTAGCAAGCAACAATGCAATAAGTTAGTATTGTTATTATTATGAGCATATATTATTATTCTATGAGTATGTACTTGCGTATAAGCCAATCCGCGTATAAGCCGGGGTGCCCACTTTCCCAGCAGAAACCAGGAAAGAATGATTAACTCGCGTATAAGCCCGCTACCTAGTATAGCTCTCTCCACAGTAGCCTGATATACCCCTCATTAGACACAGCAATTGCCACACAGGAAGAATCACCAATCATTGAACAGCTGACAATGCTGCTTGCACACTCTGCTCCACAAGCCAGAGGACACAGGTAGTCTTGAGCAGCACACTCTGCACACAATGTTGCAGGGGATGGAGGGCATGGACACAGCAGGGCGCAAGCCGGTAAGAGCAGGATCACTAGTGCACAATCCTTAAGCTCCTCTGCCAGTAACAAAACCTGCTCCACCATCCGTTCTGCTCCACTGACCCGCATATAAGCCGAGGGGGTGACTTTTCAGCAATTTTTTTGTGCTGAAAAATTAGGCTTATATGGGAGTATATACAGTATATAGCGATGACATCTTCCACATATCTTTACATACTATGTATAGTCTTGTCACTAACTGGCCCTCAGAGGAGCTCACAATCTAATCCCTACCATAGTTATATGTGTATTGTAGTCTAGGGACAATTTAGGGGGAAGCTAATTAACTTTTCTGTAGTGTGAGAGGAAACCAAAGTCCCTAGTGGAAACCCACACAAACACGGGGAGAACATACAAGCTCCTTGTGGATGTTGCCCTGTGTGGGAAAAGGGAACCCAGCGGGACAAGGCAAAAGTGCTATTCGCTGCGCCACTGTGCTGCTTTGAACAGGACAAGTTTTAAAATACGCAATCAGGAACAACAAGATATTACTTTTTTAACCCTATTTCATTTGATTCCTTTTTTACTTTCTAGGAATATAGATAAGGTGACGACATCTAAAAAAAAACTTAATGAAAAAGGATCAGAACCGTAGTATACCTTACACATCCTGATGGAATATGGATGGTTGGTTTAAGTTATTTAAATTGACAGACCCATTATGTTTGTGTGTATTGAAGGGGGCAATCCAACTGTTAGGTGGAAGAGAGGGGATTAGGTTTTGTTAGACTTTGACATTCAGAGCTGCAATCTCCGGTTACAACCCATGTACAGGCAAGCTGCACGCTTGTTCGTAGTCTATGGCTAAAAGTATCATAGACACAGGATCAAGACGACTGCCAGGCAACTGGTATTGTTTAAAAGGAAATAAATATGGCTGCCGCCATATCCCTCTCACCTTGGGTTTGCCTTAAGATAAATACATGTGCTGATGTCACAAGTGATAATAAGGATTTGCCTGGTGTCTTTCTTTTTTTTTTTGTGGTCTGTAGATTTTTGCATTCATGTTTTACAACCCCGATTTGTGTATGTGGGCACAGGAATGATGTCCTCTGTATTTGGTTTCCTCGGTGTATGTGAAGATCGCTATGGGCTCTTTTTGGTTTTTGGTTCTTTGTTGGTTCTTTTAAAGAGAATCTGTACTCTAAAATTCTTACAATAAAAAGCATACCATTCTATTCATTATGTTCTCCTGGGCCCCTCTGTGCTGTTTCTGCCACTCCCTGCTGCAATCCTGGCTTGTAATTGCCAGTTTTAGGCAGTGTTTACAAACAAAAGACATGGCATGTGATAGGCTGAGAGGAGCTCCGTCTGTGACTCATACAGAGCCTGCAGGGGGCGTGGAGAGGGTAGCTTCTATCCTATCACAAGCAGAGCTACACATTACAGCCTGAGTGCCTGAGCCTGACAAAGCCATCAGAGGAAAGAAGATTAGATTATATAACAGAGATAATACAGCCACTGTGCAACTAGGAAAGGCTGCAGTAAGACAGCCTACATTAGAACAGGTATAGAAACTTATAGGATAGAAGAAATAAGGCTGAAAATTTTGTTAGAGTATCTTTACAATCTATGCCCTGCTTCCATCTACCATTGTCATAGCAGTGTTTTGCTTTTAAAACAAAATATTGCAGGTTGGCATAGGCAACCAGCACAAATACTTTCCACACATAAAACCATAGGATGCAGCTGTATCTTACTATCCTAAAAAAAAATCACCAGAAATCCGCTCACACTTCCCTGGGACAGTGCTGGAACCGGGACAGGCCAATCCAACGAGACAAGAGCAAAGAAAGGGTGTCCGCACAATGTCCCTTGCATCAGGTTCCTTTATTATGGACGTATCCACACCAAAACACACATCATGTTTCGAAACATGTCAGCTACATGATGTGTGTTTTGGTGTGGATACGTCCATAATAAAGGAACCTGATGCAAGGGACATTGTGCGGACACCCTTTCTTTGCTCTTATCCTAAAAAAAAGCTATCTTAGGATAATTACAAACCAGTGCCCACTAATTCTGTAACCAAGATCCCATGACTAGACGTGACACCAATAACTTAGGCGATGGGGGCATCGCCTAATCTAATTAAACTTTAGACCCCCCCAGGCGGAAAAGAACTCGCTTGGGCGATATAATCGCCCAGCGAGTTCTTACCACGGAATTCAATTATCCTTATCATGTCCCTGGGAAGCGATGCTTCCCGGCAGACATGAGCGTTAGCTTAGACCTGCAAAAAGCAGGTCTAAACTAGCTAACACACGTCGTCGCCGCAGCATCTGGGGGTCTCCTTTAATAAGGAGACCCCCCAGAGCTCCCCGTCGGGTCGCCGCACAGTTTAGAAGCCCCCGCGCAGCTCTGCAAAGGTTCCCCGCCATACGTACCGCCGCCGATCACCCGCCGCCTCTCGTGGCAAAATCCGTCGTGTAATTACAGTGTATCTAACACTGTAATTACTGTGCGCATAGAAGGAGCCAGGGCAAAGCATCTTTGAATCTGCAGCCGGGCTCCCCA
The DNA here is from genome assembly GCF_040937935.1 of Hyperolius riggenbachi. Taxonomy (NCBI): domain Eukaryota; kingdom Metazoa; phylum Chordata; class Amphibia; order Anura; family Hyperoliidae; genus Hyperolius; species Hyperolius riggenbachi. The sequence goes on from NC_090656.1 coordinate 89,026,130, forward strand.
TTGGTCCGCTGTCTGAGCCATTTTATTGGTTCAGACAGCGGACCAATGGGGAGCCCGGCTGCAGATTCAAAGATGCTTTGCCCGGGCTCCTTCTATGTGCACAGTAATTACAGTGTTAGGTACACTGTAATTACACGACGGATTTTGCCGCGAGAGGCGGCGGGTGATCGGCGGCGGTAAGTATGACGGGGAACCTTTGCAGAGCTGCGCAGGGACTTCTAAACTGTGCGGCGACCCGACGGGGAGCTCTGGGGGTCTCCTTATTAAAGGAGACCCCCAGATGCAGTGGCGGAAGATGGCGGCGGATGTTAGGCGGGCGAGTGCGCATGTGTGGGGAGTGAGGCCGTGGTGCTGATGGACAGCACCACAGCGTAAACCTCACTCCACATCGCTCGGTAAAAGGGAGCATCGCTCAGGCTTTCGCCTGAGTAATGCTCCCTAACGATCGGCCATCGCGCGAAGGATATGGGCAATAGGAATTGCCGGTAATCCTCGTGCGATGGCAAGGTGATAAGTAGCTCGCATCTGCAAGCTACTTATCAGCTTGAATAGGATATGGCCCTTAGTCTACAATGATATGAAAAAAGAGCAAAAAAAAATAACATTGAGCATGGAACATTATGTATCATTTTTTTTAGAGGTTGGCTCAGGACTGGTACTTTCATAGAGGTAACCTGCACAATTGCCCAGTGACTCAAGTTGCTTAGGGCCCTAAAGTCAATGATTGTAGAGGTCACAATAACCTTATGGTCAGTGCAGGGCTAAAGTGTCACACTTTTATTTCAGGGCCTTGGGTCAGTTTAACTTCTCAGGATCTGGACTCTGTAAAACACACATCAGTATGATGGTTTCTCCTGACTTGCATTTTTCTACATGATGTCTAGAGTAACACTTTAACTTGATGAATATTTGGGGTTTTGCTACTATTGCGTTAGTCATCCGATTCTTGTATGTGAGCATCTTAGCTGAAGAACTGTTTGAAATAAGAAATTGTCTCTGTCCTTGCAGCATAGGTCTTCCTAAATAGCTTTCTGGTGCAGGCTTACTCTAACCATCTGTTACAAATGCATTGTTTTTTACAGGTCTTTACTGTGTCACTGCATTCATTGAGAAGAAACAAGGTTCTACTTTTTTGCGTTGACCTGCACTTCTCGCACTTAAATTAAGAAATCTCTCTAGCTGCCTTTGTTGTCAAGGTCACCTCTCAGCCCACACTCGCTGGCCTCGCTTTTTCTCTTTCCTTTGCAGTACAGATGCTTAATCCCAAGAGCTTACAGTTCATTTATATAATATGAATTTGTTTACAGGTTTAACACTTCTGATTCCAGGAGAAATGGCAACTGTTGCCTTCATATTATCTAGTGCTGCAAGGCAGTGGCTTTTATTCTCTTCGTTGGGTTTATTTCATTAAGGCACAACTCATTCCTTTCCCTGGAGGATATATTATGGTACAGCACATATTTCTTCATGTTTTCATATTACCTTCATATCTCCTGCTACACATATTAAATAATAAAGAATTAATTTTATTTTACTAGAACGATATTGATTTCTAGGATGAAATTAGTGAATCTGCTTTCTAAACTCCTTCAGTTAAGGTGATGTGCATCTCCTGGATATGACCAGGCAAGAAGCAATAAGTGTAGAGGTGGTACCAATCATAGGTCCATCTGCAATTCCCTTTTTCTCCCAAGTTTTCTCCTAAGTGATATTTTCACACCTTGTCATAAAATGCCTTTTGAACCACTAGCAAGCAAGAAAATACTTAATAGTTTTGATAGCACATTTTCATTAACTTTGGGGTACTTATAAACCCTGAACATTTTATTTTAAAGAGAAGATGAAAATTATCACCTAGGAGATAACCCAGGAGTAAAAAGTTAATTCCATATGCGCCATGGGCCCATATGCAATTCATTTTTTTTCCTGAGTTTTCTCCTAGGAGATAATTTTTCAACTTCTTTTTAACCACTTAAGGACCGCAGTGTTAAACCCCCCTAAAGACCAGGCCATTTTTCACTAAATAGGCCACTGCAGCTTTAAAGGGACTCCGAGCAGTAAATACAATCAAAATCTGAACTCACCTGGGGCTTTCTCCAGCCCACCGTAGGTCGGGAGGTCCCTCAGCGTCCTTCTGGCTCTTCTTCCAGGCCCTGCTCAGAAATGGCTCCTGGCGGCACTGGGCCCGAGTGTCGGGCTCCTTTTTCCGCAAAGATGATGTCAGTCGTCACCACACCAGCTGCCTCGCGTCATGACGGCGGCTGGCGTGACAGTGCGGCGCATGCGTGATTAAACCGCTGGGAGCCATTTCTGAGCAGGGCCTGGAAGAAGAGCCAGAAGGACGCCGAGGGACCCCCCAACCTACGGTGGGCTGGAGAAAGCCCCAGGTAAGTTCAGATTTTGATTGTATTTACTGCTCGGAGGCCTCACTGCAGGGCCGCACAACTCAGCACAAGTGATTCCGATCGCTCCCCCAGTGGTTTTTATTTTATTTTATTTTTTTACAAATATCTTTCTCCTTATTTGAAATTAAAATGTTTATTTTTTATTATTTTCCCTACCCTCCCTCCCCCCGCCGGCCAATCACCGTGATCAGCTGTCATAGGCTTCAGCCTATGATAGCTGATCACTCCTGTCTCACACTATTATTAGATGGCGGTTTTGCCATCTAACAGTCTCCTAGCGGCGATCGCCGCTGGGAGACTAATGGCGGACCTCCGCTCCGTCATTCATGCGGAGATGCGCGTGCATTGGCGCGAACAATCTCCTGCACAACACGCCCCCAGGACTGCACGCCGATCGGCATTATGCGGTCCTGGGGCTGCAGGAGGTTAAAATAACTCTGCAGCACTCTGCAATTGAAAAAATATCAAAAAGCAGGTGAAAAAGTACTATCAAAATTATGTTTAATAGTTTCTCGCTAGCTGTTGGCTGAAAAGGCATTTTGTGACAAGTTGTAAAAATATCACCTAGGAGAAAACTCAGGAGAGTAAGTGAACTGCATATGGGCCTTTGGCCCACATGCAATTACTTTTTTCACCTAGGAGATAATTTTTAATCTTTCATTTAAAATACTTTTTCAGCACTTTGCAATTGAAAAGTGCCTGAAGAAAAAAACTGCTATCAAAAAGGGGGATCGGTTGAAAAGGGCGCCCGAGCTGCCTGTATGAAAAGGGCGCCGCCATAGACATCAATGTTATTTCTGGAAATATGGGCTACAAGGTGTAGAAAAGGGCGCCCGAGTTTTGATATAGGCTACAAGTGGGCTCCCCTTTGTAGCCCATATTTTTTCGGCTACAAGGTTTTCGGCTACAAGCAGGCTCCCCTTTGTAGCCCATATTTTTTTCGGCTACAGTAAGGTGCCCCTCTGTAGCCCATATTATTGACTTTTTTTTGTAGCCGAAGTTTTTATATGGGCTACAAGCACTGTAAGCCGAATTATTTCATTCCCCCACTATCCATGGTGGCCTGGAGGGGGAATAGTAATTAACACATCCTGGAGTTTTTTTCTAGCCGAAGTTTGTATATGGGCTACAAGTGCTGGAAGCCGAATTATTTCATTCCCCCACTATCCATGGCGGCCTGGAGGGGGAATAGTAATTAACACATCCCGGAGGTTTTTTTTAGCCGAAGTTTTTATATGGGCTACACCAGGCGCCTTGTTTTTTTTGTAGCCGAAGTTTTTATATGGGCTACACCAAGCGTCTTTTTTGTAGCCGAAGTTTATATGGGCTACACCAGGCGCCTTTTTTGTAGCCGAAGTTGGTATATATATGGGCTCCACCAGGCGCCCTTTTTTACCGGCGCCCTTTTCATGTAGACCCCAAAAAGGGGCTATCAAAATTATTTTTAGTGTTGTTGGTGGTTTAAACTGTTCATGGCTGAGGCCTCAAACCTGCTACAGCCCGTCACTGGGTGACTGGGGTTCAAATTCACAAAAGGGGGCAGAGCCACAAACAGCTAATCAGATTGGTTTCATTTCAATAGGAAATTGCAAATTATTGATGCCAATGACACCAAATCTCACAAACTTGGTCACTGAGTGACTGTGTGTCAAGGTTAAAAAAGTGGGCGTGTACAGAGGGAGATGCTGCTTGCTTGGCAGTTGGAAACAGCCATTATTTCCCACAATGCAACAAGGGTCACAGACAGCAAACTGTGGGAGGGGTTTCACTACAGTATCAGCCACGCAGATATTCCTGATGATCTATTTGAGAAAAGGTAAATATTCCTGTGGGGAAGGGGGTATTGGCTACTGATTGGGATGACGTTCAATCTTGGGTTAAAGTTTCTCTGTAACGCCTTACTAACTGCTTCTCCTAACAACACCAACTGCAAGCTAGCGCCTAACTTTAAAGGGAACCTGTACTGAGTAAAATTATTGAAAATAAACACATGACGTAGCTGAAAATGAATATTACATACTAACCTCACCGTCAGTTCCTCTCAGAAGCTCACCATTTTATTCTTACAGTGAGTCCTTCCATTTCTGTCAAGATTTTGTGAGAACTGAAATATACCAGTTGCTGTCAGTTATATTTCAGCTGCTGTCAGTAACAACTGAATGTGCAAGGTAATGTCCATGTTTCCCTATGGCTCAAGTGGGCGATATTACAGTTTAACAGTGTGCTGACCGGGAAGCTGTTATGGGGTAATGGCCATTTTCAAAATGGAGGACAGAGAATTCCATTGATATTAGTGGACAAACAGGACGCATGAGAGGAGAAAGAGATTGATGAGTACACTACACAGGAAATAGGTATGACGTGTTTATGTTTATTTTGACTTTTAATTTTCAATTCAGGTTCTCTTTAAAGGAGAACTCCAGCCATAAGTGTTTGGCAGCAAGGTGAGTTTACGTATGCACATCATACATACCTATCATACATACGTATTCCGCATACATTTCTGTATCTAATTGCTTGAAATGACAGTATCCTAGCAATTATGTGTGCACCCACAGCACTTGGCCCAAAAGCAGACCAATTGCTATGGGCAGGGGATTCATGAAAGAGCTCTGAGAGCATACCAGAAAATGAAACAGCTTAAGAGGTGCTTGCCAGTAATTTTCAAACAAGCCACCATGAAATGAATACATACGGGCAGCTTTTTATAGAGGGTATTTTATTCTAAATGTTGTGGAGAGCATAGAGGTGCTTTTATGAGTTTTTTTCTTCAGAAACCTGCTTGATCTGTTCACCAGTCCTGTCCATAGACCTTGTACATCCTGCACTCTACTGACAGTGTCTTCAGCGTCCTTCTATCCAGTTTGTATTTAGTCATGTCGGTTTTGCTAGTGCATTCTGTCACTGTCATGCTTCATCTTGCTTTCTTATCCTTGTCTTGCCATGATTTTCCTCATGCTGTCAGATTCAGGATTCAGCTAGTATTGTTAAATGGAGGCTTTTACAGGAGCCTTAAAGGCTAGGCCACTCAGAGTAATTGGCTGCTGTTTGTATACAGCAGTAATGGTTGTAAGGCTAGTGTCCTAACCCGTACTTCTGTCTTGTTGTGCATTGTTCTAACTGTAGCTCCCATCTCCCCTTCCTGACTGCAATCATTTTACATTTTTATCAATGTAGTTTGATCGCAATGACTGCTGATGTCTTGTCTGCTTATAGGATAGCTGGTTGGGGCATTAGTGTTGCATCAGAGAGAATTGCACTGCTTCCGTATAAGCAGACCTGGGCTCATACATAGTAAGCGCACTTGTAAAATTGGTGCCTGGTAAAATGGTGCTGGAGATAGGTGCTAGTCGATTATCAGTAAAATTACCTATATTCTACTGCTTAATTCTGTTAGTAAAATATTGGTAATCTTTACCAATATTTTCCTATGCCCTAACTTTACTCTCACAGAACCCTCTTGATGCCTAACACTAACCAATCACCCCGATGGTGCCTAATACTAAGGACCTTCCCAGGTGATGCCTGATACTGAGGACTTCCCCAGGCGGATCCTAATACTAAGGACACCCCAGGCAGTGCCTTACAGTAAGGACCCCCCAGGTGGTGCCAAACCCTAAAGACCCCTCCTCCCCCACCTAACACTATCTGCTGAAATGTTAAAAGCTGCAGTAATATTTATAGCCGTAATCTGCATTGCAGGTAGCCCCCGTGCCTGCTATTTTATTGGGCACCTCAGGTACACAAACTACCATTTATAGCTGCTAATCGCGGCATAGGCCATGCCCTTTTTACCTGCCTCGCATAGTACTGTGTAATATCATGAATTAGAATGCAGTGGCTTGCCAGGCCTTTTCAAAGCAAATCTAATTCTTCCAGAGTATAAGACACTTTATAAACTATTCACCAATCCTCAGGAAGCTTATTACAATTAGAAGCTTCTCTCTGATGCTAAAATAAAAGCAGCTCTTTTCTGAGCCTCTGACAAAAGATTTGCCTTTCTATTCTTTATCTAATTGGAGGCTTCTTGCCACCTGCTTCTTCTTCACGGCTACATTCCCGAGCTGCTGTCTTCCCTTTCCTTCCCTGTCAGTCGCTAGTTATCTCCTTCTCTCTCTGGTTCTGTCCCCTTCACATGTCAGTCTCTGTATTCCCCGCTTTATGAGTATGATGGCTGCCCAGGCTTTGTTTTTCCACCACAGTGGGATGGATGGAATGCATCCTATCTTTCCGTCAACAGCTGTATGAAATTCTTGCACATGTTTTCTAAATGTGACACACAAATATATATATATATATATATATATATATATATATATATATATATATATATATATATATATATATATATATATATAGTACCAGCTTTCTGTGAGGTAAAAGGAAACCTCTGCAACTTGTACACGACCATAAAAATCACTAAGTGGGCAATGTCTAGAATAATTTATATCTGTCACTAAATTGGCTGTACAGAAACTGTATGATGTTAAATTATATAAGGAGAACTACAGGAGAACTGTGTAGGAACAGAAGTTCCGGGTAGTTAAGAAGTTGAAGTAATATTAACATTTTAAATGTTACTGATGGACGTAAAGTTGAATTTTAGCCGAAAAATGTGTTTATTTACTCCTGGATGCAGTGAGGAAAGGTTGGAACCTAATTTTGGCTTTTATTTCTGTCTGCTTTAATATTGGGGAGACTTACATTAACCCTAAACACAGCATAAAAGCAGAGAAAAACAAACAACAACAACAAAATAGCGCCTTGCATATGCCTACATACAAACGTACGTACCAGTAGAATATCTGTATGATAATTTTATCAATATTCTTCTATTACTGTTTATAACCTTACTCTGACAGTAACCTTCCGCTATATACACCTAACACTACATGCCTAACCTCTCCTACCTGTATATGAAATCTGTGCACCTTCTGCTGCTATTTAGAAGCACCGCCATTATCTCTGCTGTGTTTGGCATTTCGGCACATTGCACCAGAACTCCATGTGGTGTAACTTGTTTTCCGCTGATAGATGGAGTTCCGCTATATTAGTGCTGACACCAAATTGTCCACTATTTGCATTGCGGACTATGATGGTGCCCAGGTTTTTAGGGACACTAACTATCAGTGTTGCCAACTCATCCCTTTAATTACTGACACATCTTAGTTATACAGGTTCTGGGGCTATTTACACATATTCAGTGCCTTAACTGCATCTACCTAGCGACGAAACCTGTATAATTCATATGTGTCAGTAATTAAAGGGATGAGTTGGCAACACTGCTAACTCTAAGTGCAAATTTCCTACTTTGCTTTTATATACCCAATGCTAAATTACTAAATCATTTTTCAAGATAGAAGACTGAATACACAGAAACACAGATTATCATTAGTTAAGGTTTTGTGCAGTCATTAAGAGCTAATTGGAATACACAGACACTTCTATTTTACACTAAATCTTTTACTAACAAAGAGCATTAACTGAGAAAACAGAAATGACTAGGTACGGCAAACTAAAATTCTAGCCCAACTGGACGAACATTCTCGTCCAGTTTGGCTGCGCGCACTTCCGCGGGCCGCGCGTGCTCCCGCCCAGCGATCAATGAATGGGATTATAGATCCCATTGATTGATCGAAGCCCCCCGCGGAAAAACCGACAGCCTCTAATCAGAGGCTGCTGTTTTTTTGAGTTACAAAAAGTTCCCCGTCTTCATTCTACTTCCTGGAAGCGTACGATCACGCTTCCAGGACTTTTTTACTATGGGCATTTTGTGGCCAAATAGTAAAACTACACACACATCCATTTTTTTTTATAAATAAATACATTTTTTTACATTTCAACTTAGCTGTTTACCTCCCACACCAAAAATTACCCACATACAATTTTTAATAAAAAAATAAAATAAAATTACAATTAAAAAATAAATAAATAAGGGTCTGAACTTTTTAAATATGCATGTCAAAGGAGTATATTAATATAAATGTTTAAATTATGGGCTTGTAAATAGTGATGGACGCAAATTGAAAAAATGCACCTTTATTTCCAAATAAAATTTCGGCGCCATACATTGTGATAGCGACATAATTTAAATGGTGTAATTAGCAGGACAAATGGGCAAATAAAATACATGGGTTTTAATTACGGTAGCATGTATTAATTTTAAACTATAATGGCCAAAAACTGAGAAATAATGATTTTTTTCGATTTCTTTCTTAATATTCCTGTTAAAATGGATTTAGAATAAAATAATTGTTAGCAAAATGTATCACCCAAAGAAAGCCTAATTGGTGGCGGAAAAAACAAGATATGGACCAATTCATTGTGATGAGTAGTGATAAAGTTATCGGCGAATGAATGGGAGGTGAAAGTTGCTCAGATGCAAAAAAGAAACAACCCTTCGGGCTTAAGTGGTTAAGATGCAATTATTGGCTCAAATTTATTTAAAGAATGCCTAAAGTACACTTGAAGAAAAAAAAAATTACATGCTTATCTCAGCAGTTGGAAGCCTTTGAGTAGTCCTCAGAAAGCTCACCTTTCCAATCACTCTTCATCTTCTGGCTACACTCCAGGATGAGTCGCACATGTGACGAAATGCGTAGGGCGGAGCTACAACGCACGCTGCTCGATTGACATTTCCTGGAGTGTGGTTCATGCGGAGGATGGTGTGGGAGCCCGGAACCATAAGAGATACTGCTATATGCTTATGAACAAGTGATTTACACTGTACGTGGATTTTAAGCAGGCAGGTTTTTCTCAGTAAACTTACAATTTTACGCCATGAGGAGACTCTTCATGTTTTAGGCTGTGTTTTTTGGAGGCAACGGCTGCCAAATTTTCAATAGCTTAACCACTTTTTCCACCACTACAGTATATCTACATCCTCTGTAACTTCATCTAAGCCACGAGGACGTAAATATATGTCTTGTAGCTGAAGCAGTACTGTGCTTGATTGGGTATTGCTCCTGTGCAAAACCTTCAGCACTCTGCACTGCAGCACTAATTGGTGAAAGCGAATATATGTTCCTTGAGCCAATAAGATTGATTTTTACCATTAAAAATACTTTTTCATAGTGAAAAATACACACTGTAGCATTATTTCAGAATCAAATTTCCTCACCAGGAAATTAAAAACACCTCACCTTCTACTAGCTACTGACTGAACTATGCACGTGCATGCTTTGCATAATATTGCATATAATTTGGTTTGTGTTGCTCATCCCCTGGTATATATTATTTTCCCCTTTGAGCGTGCATAACCACACCCACCTCTAGCACAGTTAAGCATATAAATGAGCGGAGCTCATAGTTCAGTCAGTAGCTAGTAGAAGTTGAGGTGTTTTTAATTTCCTTTTTTCCCATTTAGTTGACCAATTGGCTTTTGGCATGGTTCCCACTAGAACGCTGATAAAAAACTAGCCTTTTTTCCTGGTTAGAGTAGGACTCACCAGATTGGGGACACTTTGGTGCAGCTGGTGAGCTTAAACACGTTAAAGCGTAACCAAGAGCCCAAGTCACTGCTTTCCTGTTGTGTGCTGCAGCCCCTCTGCGTTTATATGATTCTTATGGAGACGGGATCTCCAGTGCTGCGTGCATGCTTTGCATAGTATTGCATATAATTTGGTTTGTGCTGCTCATCCCCTGGTGTATATGTATATGTATATATAAATATATATATATATATATATATATATATATACATATATATATATATATACATATATTTTAATTTACTTTTAATTTAATTTTTTATATATAAGTACATTTCTTTTATAACATTTCCTTTTTTTTCCATTTTATTGGCATACAAAGCTTTGTGCCAGTAATTACATCTTTGATCTCTTTAGCCAAATTGTGTTTTTATCTCCATTTCAGCCCCGCCAAATGTCACCATTCTGCTAGCTTAATAAACATATTTTCCTTACCACAGCTGGGGTGTTGAGCTTGGGGGAAAATGAAGCAGTCAGCCAGCAGGGGAAATATAACTCAGGCTCCCATATAAATGCTCTTCATGAGGTGATTGGTTGGTTGCCATCCTCCCTTCAGCACTGTGTTGCACCTGGGTAGCGCATTAATAGATGACTGAAGAACATCCATGGAATGCTGACTAGAGCTGGGAGGTGCATCTGACCAAGAAAAAGGGATTCTCTGTTTCTTTCACTTACAAATAGACATCTAAATGTTTGCTATAGGCAACATCTCCTCATGCATTTTTATCAGTGATCTCCTGGCAGAGTGTGAGGTACAAAGCCACAGGTTTTACCTTGGGCCCCCACAGCAGGATTATACATTAGTGGCTGCCACCACTGCGCTGCCTCCTCCTCCAGAACCTGCTTCTAAAAAGACAGCCACAGTGAGAAATGTCTGGGCATGGGGAGGGAAAACGTTCCTCAATGACTGCAGAGTTACAGAATACACAGTTGTAATCATTCATTAACACTATTCTACAAATGAAGAGTAGATTGCAGAGACTGCAAGTGTCTTGTTGTGCTTCCAGTCTCTCTTCCTACCCCACTGTTCTCTGTTTTGTATCTGTAGCATTAGGACAGGTGATGAGTGACATGTTTCTAATTTTAGGTGATTGATTCTTGAGACATGCTGGGATCAGTTCCATGATTCTCCCCGGTAAAAGCGTGCACAGGTCTACCTGAGTGTGTACGTGCATTTACAGCAGATAATTCTGTGTTTCTCCCTCTGGATTGTCCTCTTCTTCTCCCACGTCTTCTCTTCCTCTGTGACAAGCGCTCCCCTCCTCTTATATCTCTTCTGCTCCACTTATAAATATAATCCATCTTCCCTCCTATCTCTTTAGCTTTCTGTCCTAATCCTATTTTCCGTTTGGACTCCCCACACACTGAGGGAGCAGAATTCCTTTCTGTCTGGGAAAAAAAGCCCAGGCTGAGTAGGGTGACTGCGTGGTAATGTGAATCTTATAAATCAATTAATTGGCGGATTTCTGTGTAGCAAGCGACTTATCCACGTACTTGCCTGCCTACGTCCAGCACTCAGGTGTTCATCTGGATAACGTATTGGACTCAAAGCCTGAAATTAGACAACAAGGTGATCTTTACTCTCTGTGCTCCGAACTCTTTGTGTGGCACCATCAGCCCCCGTAATAAATATAACACAGGATTTGCATTATTTAGCATTTTTCTTCTGCATCAGAGAACTGTGTAGGGAAAATGATAGAATTTGTTATCCTGACTTCTGGGCAGATTGCATCATGGGAAACAGGAGAGCAGAAAACATGTCAGCTCTTAACGCTCATGAATAATGCCATGAAAATGCTTATTTTATGACTTCTTCAAACGTATCCTTTACCATCTCTGCGTGTAAAAAGATTATGCATACTGCACAAAACAGATAACCGTAAAGTAGAAAATTCTTCCAGGTAGGAGTATTATTTACGTGTAAGTAACATTTATTTTTTTTACAGTCACGCAACTCACTTGGCTCTTGGCCTGAGAGAAATTTCCGCGGCAATCGGTGATTTTCTTTCAATCATTCCCTCGAATGATACGTCAATCACAGCTCTGCTCTGTCACTATACATCCCACAATTTCTTGCCACAAGGCTGACTCTGTCGAAGAATTTCCATGACCCCTGAATGCCATTTTCTGGTCCAGTGAAAAGACAATGCATTATAGAATGTATGCTCTGATAGAGGAGTGGGATCGTCTATATTATGTAATGCATTTCTAAATAAAGCCTTGGCATATCCAGCTGCAATGTACAGCTGGGTTAAAATGCGGGGTCATAGGTCTGTCAACACAAATGCCTCTGAGGCTCCTGCTCTTGGGAGCTCACAGTAAAGGAAAGTTGAGTCACAGCCGAACATGATCATGTTTTCCCAACAGACCTAGATGTTATACATGCTGATGGGTTTAAAATATATACATAAAGCTTTCTCAGAATTCATTAGAGCAGAACGACAGACAGTCAGAATAATACACAGCTGAATTACATGTATGTGAATTGTCTTGCTTGCCATTCTTGTGACCCAGATACCTCTTGCAGACAGAACAGGCAGTCGAGCAGCCACACTTTTTCCACTCATTAAAGCAGCGTAGCTTCGTCACTGTCCTTGCCCCATACTTTTGTTTGGATGATGACAAGCATCAGCATACCTGGTAGCAACTCTTTGCTCTCTCATCGCAGTGTGGGACTCAGAACAGGTTGCTATGCAGTTAGTAACTGGCTCAAGAGGCTGGCCCCTCCCCCGGCCTCAACGTTTACATGTGCTGGTCATTACACTTACAGATTTAATTGTACTGTCTGCGTTAAAATAGCAATTTATAATTGTACAAATATGGATGAAGTGGTGTCCATCTCACAGTATTTCTGTATAGGTATACGAATGATCTCTTTAATAGCTGACTCCTGTCTTTTAGTTTGTTTCTGATACTCCAGCAGCATTCGGAGCAATCTACACATGCCTAAGGCCTCGTTCACATCTGCTGCGCTGAAAAACGTGTTAAAGCGCATGGTAAAAAACGCATGCGCTTGTGCGCGCTTTAGTCCGCGTTTCTGTGCGTTGCGCTGCGCTTCTTTAAAGCACGTTTTGCTTACTGTAGCAGCAGCAGTTGTCAATAAAACTTTGTTTTTGTATGTAAATGTACTTTTTTCTCCAATTAGGGGTAAAAAACGCATGCGCTTCTATGCGCTTGTACGCGCTTCTATGCGCTAAAAAAGCGGACCCATTCACTTGCATTGCTGTGCGCTTTCCAGCTCAACGCACAGAAATGCCTGCAACACTACGTTTCTGTAACGCTGCTCAGTGCAGCGCATAGATGTGAACCAGCTACATTTAGTTACATGGAAAAATCAATACCTTGCTGAACGCACAGGGCAGTGCGCTGTGGAAAGCGCACAGAAACGGCCCTGATGTGAACGAGGCCTAAACAGAGTAGCCTTGGCATTACTGACCTGTCACTGGAAGAGAAACATTGAAACGCTTCACAGCTAGGGATAGCAACGGCCATAGCAGACATAATGGCTGCTGTGGGAACCTCTCTGTCTCTGTCCAGAGCCTGGCCTCTTTTCTCTAAACTCGAAGGTGTGTTGCTTGCTGGGGGTGGAAAACTGTTTTATTGATTAGGTTTGAAATGATCTCTTGTGAGGAAACTCAGGAAGCATAGTAGTTGCCTATCCTTGGGGTAACCATTATCTCTGTGTGGTTTATAAGCCAGTTGGCACTCTCTTATTACACTTGATTGGATTTTGAAGTTGCCAACATTCTTCAAGGTTTTGGACATTTCTTTGATGTATTGTTTGTGGTCTTGACTAGAGCTGATCAGTTTCTCTTACCTAAAGGAGAAAACATGAAGCATATGCGAGTCTCTGATTAACTAGCAAGATCTGCATACCGTTGTTGTGATTCACAATTTGGGAGTAAGCCCAAGCTAATACAGAAAAGCATAGTTTACTGGTTGCGGTTGGGACCTGAACTTCAATGGTGCAAGGCAGTATTCCTACTTTAGAAGTGATAGGTGATTTTTTTTTTTCTGTACAGTCCAAAGAGACTAGACTTCAAGTGTTACCCAGCCAGCTGTTCATAGACTTGTGGCTTGTGTCTTACTGTCAAACAGACAAGCAGATTTTAATCAGGCTGATTAAGTGTTACAAAGACAGCATTTCAGGGTCACATTGCCTTTTTTTTAAGATTAACTCATCACTGCAACTGACAGCTTAGTGCTGAAATGCTTTTTTGTGATTTATGTCTGACCAAAACCAAAGTCAGTATTTATACATGCGGGATGCACAGTTTCTTTGTTGAAGCTAAAGCTGGCCTCCGGGCTCCATGACAAATAAAGGCACATACTGTACATGGTCTCTTAGTTGTTTTTGTTTATGCTTAAAGGTAGGGAGGAGTCAGCCCTAAATTATCTCCAGGAGAACAGTTATTATAAATTGGACAAGCTTATGAAGCCTTTGTGATCACTTTCCCCAGTAATTAACCATTCAGAGCCCGTTTCCACTAGCACTGAAATCGGTCCGAATCAGCAGACTTTCCCCACAGGCAAATCTTGCGGGGAAACTCTACCATAGGGAATAATAGTATAGCGATTCGGCCAATATTGCTGTCAGTTTTGGTGCGAGTGGCAATGAATCTTATAGCCGTGCATGGCACAGCCTCCATGATTCGGCTGCGTACTCGCAGAAGAGGAAGTGCCGCCGCATGTCCTACAAGACTAGTGGAAACCCACTAGTGGCTAGTGGAAACCCAGCCTCAACCGAAGCTCCCTGCGCCATGTCTGTGTGACTGTTGCCTAGTCTTAAAGCACTTAGCTTGAGTAAGGGCTGATATACATGGAACTTTGATTTAAATTCACTTCTGTAGGTCAACCTGCACTTGAAGTGAAGACAAAAGTCTGTTTACTCTATGCAATATTGATCAAATGAATACAAACTGCACATCAAAGGTCTGAGATTACATTGTGAGCTCTTTTGAGGGATAGTGATAGTGACAAGAATATGTACTGTACTCTGTAGAGCACTATGGAAGATGCCACCCTTATATAAATGCAAAATGAATACCTTTTGGTGTATTCCACATGCTGGCAGCTCTTCCCTATCCTCCTCTCCAAGGGACAGAGGAGGCTACAGTTGAAGATTATGAACGTGTTTGAAACTGTCACCCTAATGATCACATAAAAATTGCTTAGGCAGTCAAAAACTGAGCATATGTAGATCAAATGTAATATATATTGGTACACACATAGTACATTGCCTGGAATAACATGTAGGATACTTTGTATCCCCATAACTAAAAAGGGGGGCAGAGACAAATACAAATTTCACTGGGAAAATGTAAACTGCAGCCATTCTTACACTGCTAATGGCAGGATTCTCAAACTTTGCACAGTTGGTCACCGGGTGATTGGGATTAATATTCAGAGAAGTGTGTGGAGCCTACAAAAGCCAATCAAAATTCACCTATTGATTTCCAAGGGGGATATTTCATTGCTGCCATTCTTGCACTGTTAATGGCACAAGCCTCAAACCTGGTACAGTTGGTCATTGGGTAATTGGGGCTCAAATTCAGAAAAGGAGGTGGAGCCACAAACAGCCAATCAGATTTGTTTCATTTCAATGCAAATTATTGATGCCAAAGACTGCAAAGCTCACAAACTAGGCCATTAAGTAATTGACTAATTGTGTGTAGGGTTATGCTGGATACACACAGTGCGTTCGTGCACTCGATTTTCCCGTCAATTCGTTTATTTCCAACATGTCCGATTTGGATTTCGATGGATTGTTAGGTCGATTCGGCATACTTTGCATGCAAATCGACCTAACGATCCATCGAAATCCAAATCGGACATGTTGGAAATAAACGAATCGACGGGAATCGACGGGAATCGACGGGAAAATCGAGTGCACGAACGCACCGTGTGTATCCAGCATTAGAAAAAGTGGGCAGAGCCAACACCACCCAAATACATACCTGGGCAGCGCTGGGCCATCAGCTAGTATATGTTTATATATATATATATATATATATATATATATATATATATATATATATATATATACTGTATATGCATACATCTTCCAGAGCGCTTTACAAAGTATATGGTCTTCTTACCAACTGCCCCTCAAAAGGATTCACTATCTAATCTGTGCCATAGTCATAGTCCCATGATAGTCTGGATAGTCTGAGGAAGGCAATTATCAGTGATTTTGGAATGTGACAGGAAATCGAGTAACCAGAGAAAACCCACACAAACATAAGTGCCTTCAACCTCCATGCAGATGGTATCCTGGCCTAACCAGGAATCCAGCATTGCAAGGCAAGAATGCTATCTACTATGCCACCGTGCTGGACATGTTATTTATTTGAGGCTGGGAAGATGGCTTCTTGTACAAAGAAAAGAGTGTATTCCATCTTTCGACTCTGCAGTCACAGTTTGTTCATGTCGGTCAAACGACTTGAGGCAATCTGCCACATGAACACTCTCCTGGGTTTTCTTGTTAGCGGACAAGCTGACAATATGTTGAGCAGAAGTTTTTGTGTGTTTACCTCAATAAACAACCAGTGAGAATCAGCCAGCCATAGAATGTAGTCATAATCACTGAATTACACTGCAGCATATAAGGGATTATTGTACTGTTGATGGAAATATGCATTTTATAATTACTGCAGTGGGAAAACTATTCAGACTCCACATGTTTCACCCATATTGTTAAGCTGGGACACGAGACGTATAAATATAGGCAACAAGGCAATTAATTTTCTTGTCATTGCTAAGGCAGCTACACATACTTTGATCTCAAGACATCCCCACATGCTGGAACTAAAATACATAATCTTCCATCTTCGTGCCAAGTGTTGCCTCGTCCATTATTTCGGCAGAAGCCTTTTTTTTGGGTCAGTTAGAACAAGTGAAGTTATGCCAGCGTTACCCTCAGGCTCAGTTCTGGACTTCTTTATTCTCTGGCTTTCACTGCTAGGAAGAATATATTCATCTAGGAGGCGACGCGGCAGAGCTACAGCCAGGAGAATGGGAAGAAACCAGGGACTGGAACAACATCTAACTTCATCCACTGGAGCTCAACACATAACTGATGAATTAGCAAGCCAGCAGGAAATATGCCTGAAGCTAATCCATCCTGGAGAGGTAAGAAAGAGGAGAGACTCCGTAAGGGCGAACAGCTGCCAGCGTGTACTGTTGATGTGTAATGTATTCTATCCCAAAGAAATAAATTATTATGAGTGGAGATTATTACATGTGTCTGAGAAGAGGTGGAAACTGCAACTCCAGGACCTACCAGACAAGTAGATGTATGGCGACACCTTTAGGCAGGAGAGTGACCTTATAAATAGGACATCTATACAAAGATGAGAATATTGCGCTTCCTTTGACTTTGTCAGTATGCTGTTGGCTGGATGGTGTAATGGTTAAGGCCTCTGACACAGGCGACCTGGGTTTGAATCACGGCTCTTCCTGTTCAGTAAGCCAGCACCTATTTAGCAAGGTATCCTTGGGCAGGACTCCTTAACACTGCTATTGCCTATTGAGCGCACCCAAGTGGTTGCAGCTCAAGCGCTTTGAGTCCATTGAGAAATGCGCAATATAAATGCTATTTGTCTTGTACTAGCTGGGGTAAGAGAAAGGTGTGTTTTGACTCCCCCCCCCCCCCCCCCCCAGTATATAGAAGGCTAGAAGATTAGCAACATAGTTGTTTCTGGTGTGATTCAGACACTACTTCAGCTAAATAGATAGCAGGGCTGCCAGGCAACTGGTATTGCTTAAAAGGAAATAAATATGGCAGCCTCCATATACCTCTCACTACAGTTCTCCTTTAAAGGAATAGCCAGTGTGATTCTGTTCCCCTCCCCCCACGCACAGAAGACTGATGACTGTTAAAGGAATAGCCAGTGACCCATAATGCTGTGAGGCACCACCTCTAGTTCTTTGCTTGAGCAATTGAATATGAATCTTCAGCTTGAGTCTCCTAGCCCTAATATGAGTGAAATGAAAACGCTGACAGGTCCTCTTCAATGAACTGTCTGCATTTGTAAAAACAGAATAAGTAATAGTCTATTTAAAGTCCACAATGTTCAGTAAACAAAAATAAGAGCACCAAGTGTACTGACAACAATAAGGGACTTCCATTAATGTTCACTAAGAGAACATAGGAAGTGGTCATTTGTCATTCTATATGTGACAGCATGCTCAGTGATGTATGTTTGAACAGGTGATAGGCGGCCTAGTGCAGGAAATGCAGCTATTACAGTGCCTTAACTAATGTTTACTAAGTAGTACTTAATAGTAAATAGAGTTACCTTGTGGTTCTCCCTTTATAGGGCTGAGGCCATTGCATGAATATACTTGTCATTCTGAAGTGTCTTAAAAAACGTCTGTAACGACCAAGGACTGTATGCTTTTCAAATATTTTTCTTTTCCTGTCTAAGCGAGTAAAGGACAGGGCTTATTTGATCCATGTATAAATGGCTTAATTAGGTGTATAATTTTAAATCCATTTATTTTAAAATACTAGGTCAGGAGCCCCTGTACCTGTCAGTTATTAAAGCACAGACTTCCATTGCCACAGGTTGCAGTCTTCTCATTGCATTCAGTCTGTGCTCTACTTCCCTACAGACTAAGGCTCAACACACACCACACAATCTTGGTTGTTCAATCTTACCACTTTCATGTAGTATAAGAGCTTATCCAATCAATTATTTAAGGTATTTAATCTGTTGGCCCTTATACTACATAGATATGGTAAATATGTGCAACCAAGATTGTATGGTGTATATTCAGCTTTAGTTATCAGGGATTTTCTAACAAAATAAGTGCTAATTACCCGGGGCTTCGTCCAGCCCCAAGCTTCCTACATGTCCCTCGCCGCAGCTCTGCCCGCAGCCGTTCGCCGCCTCTGCCTACCGGTTCGCGGTGATGACGTCAGGCCAACTTGGAGGTCGGCCTGTATTGCGCCTGTGTGAGCGGCACTGTCAATCATCGCCACATGGACCGGAGCGTACTGTGCAGTAGTTCTGCACCTGTGCAGTACGCTCCGGTCCACGTGGCGGTGATTAACAGCGCCGCTCGTGCAGGTGCAGTACAGGCCGACAATATCATCAATTAATAAACACTGTGCCACAGTTCAATATGGGTATCTTATGATTAGTTCACCAGTGCCTAGGATCGCTACAGAAAGTCCAGTCCAGGAAAATTATTGCCTATGTGAAGCTTTTATATTGCAGGTTGGAGCACAAAGCAAGTGCTTGTGTATCTATAAAGTCAGCGCAGGTCTATAGTAATACAGCTTTCATCATTTTTTGGTATACAGGATCTTCGAACAAAAGGGTAAAGAAGCAAGGCTTACCAGATTCCAACAACCCACATTATAAGGTTGTAAACGAGTTTGATAGGTGGTCCGCAGAACTTTCAAATGGTGTCGTTTCACCAGCGATGTTGCACACTACAGATTCCTCCGGATTATAGTAGATATCCTGAGATCGCAGAGACTCACCAAAGGGGAGTCCAGTAGGATAGTGACATGAAAGAGATGTACGGCACATCTAAGTGTAAACCGTCTTTATTACATAACAAGTAAAACAATTAAAAACAAGGATAAAAGAAAACTCACATACGGGGCCCGTGCACTGGGAACCCCGAAAAAGTAGCGCGCATAAAATGGTCAATACAAGACCTCAAATAAAATGGTGCCGCCTGTCGCCTTCCCTGCCGCCAGGGAAGGCGACAGGTGGCACCATTTTATTTGAGGTCTTCTATTGACCATTTTATGCGCGCTACTTTTTCGGGGTTCCCAGTGCACGGGCCCCGTATGTGAGTTTTCTTTTATCCTTGTTTTTAATTGTTTTACTTGTTACCGGTATGTAATAAAGACGGTTTACACTTAGATGTGCCGTACATCTCTTTCATGTCACTATCCTACTGGACTCCCCTTTGGTGAGTCTCTGCGATCTCAGGATATCTACTATATTCCGGAGGAATCTGTAGTGTGCAACATCGCTGGTGAAACGACACCATTTGAAAGTTCTGCGGACCACCTATCAAACTCGTTTACAACCTTATAATGTGGGTTGTTGGAATCTGGTAAGCCTTGCTTCTTTACCCTTTTGTTCGAAGATCCTGTATACCAAAAAATGATGAAAGCTGTATTACTATAGACCTGCGCTGACTTTATATATTCATTGCTTGTGTGGACTCTTGGACATTGTCCTTCTCGGCTGCGGTCGCCTTCTGCCTTGGCGCTGACACTTGTTGTTTATTTAAGTGCTTGTGTATCACCTTCAGTAGGAGACGGTACAGGTTTGGAGAGCGCAGCAGTAATTTTGCACAATCTATTAAACAAAAAAGCTTTATTTTGAAAAACTCCACCTGCACCGCATTTCGCAGGACACACCTGCTTCCTCAGCCACAAATGTGGAAGTATCTGAATTTGAATCTCAATGAGCCCGGCTTACTTCTGTTAGGTGTTTCTGCTGACAATCTTTCCACTGGGGAACTTTTACTTGGCTTTCTGTCCCTGGCACTTGCAAAGCTTTAATGTGCACCTGAACATTTTTGTAAAAAGTAGCCCTATGGTACACCTCACTAGGGATGAGCTAGCACAGATTTACAAAAAAAGCAAAACTGTACCCACCTGTGTGCAAGCGGGTAACCAGTACAGAGAGAATTTACTTGCCTGTCTCACCGCCTATAGCCACTGCGCCCCATCGTCCCAACACTTCCATCTTCACAGCTGGAGCTTCCACTGCAAAAGCTAAAGTGTTTGGCAGATGGGTGCAGTGGCTAGAAGTGGTGAGACAGGTAAGTTAATGCTCTCTGCCCCGATCCCCCACTTTCACACAGATAGTTACAGTTTCACTTTTCATGCTTGCTCATCCTTACTCCCCACATAAAGACAATACTACACATACCTTTTGTTTGAATGTCTAATGAAAGGCTTTGATTCATTTTTCCTCTATCAACTTCTATAATTAATGTTGTGAATGCCGACATTCACTACTTGACCTTGATGTCCCCCTTGTGTAAATAGACTCCTCTGAGGCTTTAGGGCCTATTTATAAACAGTGGTGGTCTGAAAAAAGATTTTTTTTCTTCTCCTCCACCTTTACAAGTCTGATCGCCACTTCTATAGCATTTGTGTCTTGTTGATCAGGATTACACAAAGTGGGGAACAGCTAACTGTAATACTCAAAAGTAGCCATCAGAAGCCACGTTCATCTGAATGAAGTAACTGTTTACTATTTAAAATTGTTATTTATTTTAGCTCGTTGACTTTTATAGTGGTTGTGTAGCGCTACTTTGTAAAGGGGTGTTGTGCTGATCAGGGCAGTCACCAGGAAGAAGTCTGTAGCTGAGCGTGTTAGCAGGATGGAGTCTATTCCTGAGTGACAGATTGGTTGATTTGAATACCTGTGTCAAATCCCGATTGTGTAAATGGTGTGTAGCAAGAAAAGAAACAATCTTTGGAAGATACGTAATATACGTAATTTGGATCTCTGTCCATAGCTTTGCCTCCCCATCACAGTCCTGTGAAAAGCTGCTAGATGCACCAGTGCTCACTACTACACAGACATCACAGACACATTACAGGTAGTTAGATTCCCTTCCAAGAAATTTAAGGTTTGTTTTACCTCTGCAAAATCCTTTTTTTAATTGTATCACACAATATAAAATCAAAACTGCAGTTACACTTTAAGGTACTAATGGAAAATCAGTAACAATCTAAACATAGACTGGATCTTTTACTTACAAATACTGGTATATATAATCATAATTACTGTGGGATACTGTGATGGAAATATTTTCACCTGGGGAATTATTCTGACTCCCTGCAGAGTGAGGAGGCTTTATATTTACTTCTGTGGGATAAAATAGGCACTGGTTTCCCAGAGGAACATGGACTTTTGATTTAAACAGCTGAAGCTTTGGATAGAAGTGCTTCTTAGTGGATATGGGTGTTTTTGTCAGCCTGGCTAACCATGTTCATAAACACCAGCTCTAACGTACATAATGCAGTAAACCATAGCAAATAGCAGAGGCGGGACAAGGTCCTCCAGCACCCAAGGCTGAGACATCAAAGTGCGCCTCTCCATCCCTCCCACCCCAGCTGTCACACACTCATTGCTATTAGACTAAGAGGGCCACAGGGCCCACAACCTCCCCAACACCTTAATATCTAGTTATCTGGCTTGCAGTCACTGCTATGTATCCCCTTTTCTTATTTCTTTCTGCTTCAAACACAATTAGGAATGACAGCTGAATGAATTGTGCGCCCCCTCCTACACTGCGCCCCAAGGCTGGAGCCTCTCCAGCCTATGCCTCAGCCCGGCCCTGGCAAATAGTGTTAGATGATTGAAAGGTACAGTTTCCTTGGTTGCTTGCAATACCTTGCTTTGCTTTTCGCCAGGACTACATTCTACCAGGATTACTATTCCTCCACACCCAGACCAGCTCTCTTCTGCTGTCTCTGCCTCTTCCATATCAAACCATCCTCCACTCATCACAGCTCTCACTGCTGTGTGCAGAAGCCCTCCTCTTCTTGAGTAGCAGCAGCATGCCCATGTGCTGCATCCTCTTTTCCACATGCCTTCCCATTCCACTTCCAGCCTTTCATTTTAAATACAACACCCCTTCTCTCAATAAAAGTTAAAACTAGCTCACAGATTTTCATGCTTATCCTCTGTCTGCAATACTTGATGATTTGCTGAAGAAATGTAATGCAGCATACATAGCCACACAGGTGTCTGCACATGATATGCAACATGCCTGAGTGCGGCTGTACATAGAGGTGCCTGCATGAGATGTATGCCTTTCTACTTCCCACTACCTCGTGGGTGCACAAGAACGGCTAACAGGCAGTGTATCTGCCCGTGTGAAGCTGTCTTTACTGTGACTTAAGTGGTCCATATAGAACTGAAGTTCAAGGATCAGCATGATAGCCAAAAATTCAGAAAAGTTCCTGGTTATCCAGAAGTCAACTAACCAGCAGTCTCAACTAACTAGCACAAATCACCGTCAGTACTTACAGTGGTAATGGCCAACTTTTTAGGCTGTTTGTGGGCTCTACTGTGCTTAAAGTCTGGATTGCATGGCTCCCCCAAGATTACTATACATTCAATTACTGCATTTAATAGAGTTCTTGGTATGTATATAGCCACTTGAGGACCGCCCCCAGCCGATGGGCGGCGGCAAAGTCCGGGCCCAAACGACCGCAATACGCCCATCGGCGGGGGCGGCTGCGTGGGTGGCTATGCGGCGATCGCGTCATTCGTGACGCGATCAGCCGCCGGGGACTGGCTCCGCCCACCGCTCGTAGTAACCCGCCGGCCGTTCGGAAGCGCCGGCGGGTTACTAGCACCCGGATCGCCGCATGGAAATAGTATAATAGGCTTTGTAATGTATACAAAGCCTATTATACTGGCTGCCTCCTGCCCTGGTGGTCCCAGTGTCCGAGGGACCACCAGGGCAGGCTGCAGCCACCCTAGTCTGCACCCAAGCACACTGATTTCCCCCCCCCTGCCCCCTGATCGCCCACAGCACCCCTCAGACCCCCCCCTGCCCACCCCCCAGACCACTGTTTGCACCCAGTCACCCCCCTAATCACCCATCAATCACTCCCTGTCACTATCTGTCAACGCTATTTTTTTTTTATCCCCCCCCTGCCCACTGCCCCCTCCTGATCACCCCCCCACCCCTCAGATTCTCCCCAGACCCCCCCCCCAGACCCCTCCCCCCGTGTACTGTATGCATCTATCCCCCCTGATCACCTGTCAATCACCCGTCAATCACCAGTCAATCACCCCCTGTCTCTGCTACCCATCAATCAGCCCCTAACCTGCCCCTTGCGGGCAATCTGATCACCCACCCACACCAATAGATCGCCCGCAGATCCGACATCAGATCACCTCCCAAATCCATTGTTTACATCTATTCTCTCCTCTAAACACCCACTAATTACCCATCAATCACCTATCAATCACCCCCTATCACCACCTGTCACTGTTACCCATCAGATTAGACCCTAATCTACCCCTTGCGGGCACCCAATCACCCGCCCACACGCTCAGATTGCCCTCAGACCCCCCTTTATCAATTCGCCAGTGCAATATTTACATCTGTTATTCCCTGTAATAACCCACTGATCACCTGTCAATCACCTATCAATCACCCCCTGTCACTGCCACCCATCAATCACCCCCTGTCACTGCCACCCATCAATCAGCCCCTAACCTGCCCCTTGCGGGCAATCTGATCACCCACCCACACCAATAGATCGCCCGCAGATCCGACATCAGATCACCTCCCAAATCCATTGTTTACATCTATTCTCTCCTCTAAACACCCACTAATTACCCATCAATCACCTATCAATCACCCCCTATCACCACCTGTCACTGTTACCCATCAGATTAGACCCTAATCTACCCCTTGTGGGCACCCAATCACCCGCCCACACGCTCAGATTGCCCTCAGACCCCCCTTTATCAATTCGCCAGTGCAATATTTACATCTGTTATTCCCTGTAATAACCCACTGATCACCTGTCAATCACCTATCAATCACCCCCTGTCACTGCCACCCATCAATCACCCCCTGTCACTGCCACCCATCAATCAGCCCCTAACCTGCCCCTTGCGGGCAATCTGATCACCCACCCACACCAATAGATCGCCCGCAGATCCGACATCAGATCACCTCCCAAGTGCAGTGTTTACATCTCTTCTCTCCTCCAAACACCCACTAATTACCCATCAATCACCCCCTATCACCACCTGTCACGGTTACCCATCAGATTAGACCCTAATCTGCCCCTTGCGGGCACCCAATCACCCGCCCACACCTCAGAACGTCCTCAGACCCCAGCCCTGATCACCTCGCTAGTGCATTGCTTGCATCTATTTCCCCCCTCTAATCACACCTTGAGACACCCATCAATCACCTCCTGTCACCCCCTAGCACACCTACCCATCAGATCAGGCCCTAATTTGCCCCGTGTGGGCTCCTGATCACTCGGCCAAACCCTCAGGTCCCCCTCAGACCCCCTTCCGATCACCTCCCCAGTGCATTGATTGCATCTATTTTCCCCTCTAACCGCCCCCTGAGACACCCATCAATCACCTCCTGTCACCCCCTAGCACTCCTATCCATCAGATCAGGCCCAAAACATCCTGTCATCTAAGAGGCCACCCTGCTTATGACCGGTTCCACAAAATTTGCCCCCTCATAGACCACCTGTCATCAAAATTTGCAGATGCTTATACCCCTGATCAGTCATTTTGAGAAATTTGGTTTCCAGACTACTCACAGTTTTGGGCCCGTAAAATGCCAGGGCAGTATAGGAACCCCACAAGTGACCCCATTTTAGAAAGAAGACACCCCAAGGTATTCTGTTAGGTGTATGATGAGTTCATAGAAGATTTTATTTTTTGTCACAAGTTAGCGGAAATTGATATGTATTGTTTTTTTTTTCACAAAGTGTCATTTTCCGCTAACATGTGACAAAAAAAAAATCTTCTATGAACTCACCATACTCCTAACAGAATACCTTGGGGTGTCTTCTTTCTAAAATGGGGTCACTTGTGGGGTTCCTATACTGCCCTGGCATTTAAGGGGCCCTAAACCGTGAGCAGTAGTCTAGAATCCAAAGGCCTCAAAATGACCTGTGAATAGGACGTTAGGCCCCTTAGCGCACCTAGGTTGCAAAAAAGTGTCACACATGTGGTATCGCCGTACTCAGAAGAAGTAGTATATTGTGTTTTGGGGTGTATTTTTACACATACCCATGCTGGGTGGGAGAAATCTCTCTGTAAAAGGACAATTGTGTGTAAAAAAAAATCAAACAATTGTCATTTACAGAGATATTTCTCCCACCCAGCATGGGTATGTGTAAAAATACACCCCAAAACACATTATACTACTTCTCCTGAGTACGGCGGTACCACATGTGTGGCACTTTTTTGCACCCTAAGTGCGCTAAGAGGCCCAAAGTCCAATGAGTACCTTTAGGATTTCACAGGTCATTTTGCGACATTTGGTTTCAAGACTACTCCTCACGGTTTAGGGCCCCTAAAATGCCAGGGCAGTATAGGAACCCCACAAATGACCCCATTTTAGGAAGAAGACACCCCAAGGTATTCCGTTAGGAGTATGGTGAGTTCATAGAAGATTTTATTTTTTGTCATAAGTTAGCGGAAAATGACACTTTGTGAAAAAAAACAATTAAAATCAATTTCCGCTAACTTGTGACAAAAAAAAAAATCTTCTATGAACTCACCATCCTCCTAACGGAATACCTTGGGGTGTCTTCTTTCTAAAATGGGGTCACTTGTGGGGTTCCTATACTGCCCTGGCATTTAAGGGGCCCTAAACCGTGAGCAGTAGTCTAGAATCCAAAGGCCTCAAAATGACCTGTGAATAGGACGTTAGGCCCCTTAGCGCACCTAGGTTGCAAAAAAGTGTCACACATGTGGTATCGCCGTACTCAGAAGAAGTAGTATATTGTGTTTTGGGGTGTATTTTTACACATACCCATGCTGGGTGGGAGAAATCTCTCTGTAAAAGGACAATTGTGTGTAAAAAAAAATCAAACAATTGTCATTTACAGAGATATTTCTCCCACCCAGCATGGGTATGTGTAAAAATACACCCCAAAACACATTATACTACTTCTCCTGAGTACGGCGGTACCACATGTGTGGCACTTTTTTGCACCCTAAGTGCGCTAAGAGGCCCAAAGTCCAATGAGTACCTTTAGGATTTCACAGGTCATTTTGCGACATTTGGTTTCAAGACTACTCCTCACGGTTTAGGGCCCCTAAAATGCCAGGGCAGTATAGGAACCCCACAAATGACCCCATTTTAGAAAGAAAACACCCCAAGGTATTCCGTTAGGAGTATGGTGAGTTCATAGAAGATTTTATTTTTTGTCATAAGTTAGCGGAAAATGACACTTTGTGAAAAAAAACAATTAAAATCAATTTCCGCTAACTTGTGACAAAAAAAAAAAATCTTCTATGAACTCACCATCCTCCTAACGGAATACCTTGGGGTGTCTTCTTTCTAAAATGGGGTAATTTGTGGGGTTCCTATACTGTCCTGGCATTTTAGGGGCCCTAAACCGCGAGGAGTAGTCTTGAAACGAAATTTCTCAAAATGACCTGTGAAATCCTAAAGGTACTCATTGAACTTTGGGCCCCTTAGCGCAGTTAGGGTGCAAAAAAGTGCCACACATGTGGTATCGCCGTACTCAGGAGAAGTAGTATACTGTGTTTTGGGGTGTATTTTTCCACATACCCATGCTGAGTGGCAGAAATATCTCTATAAATAGACAAGTGTGTGTAAAAAAAATAAAACAATTGTCATTTATGGAGATATTTCTCCCACCCAGCATGGGTATGTGTAAAAATACACCCCAAAACACATTATACTACTTCTCCTGAGTACGGCAATACCACATGTGTGGCACTTTTTTGCAGCCTAACTGCGCTAAGGGGCCAAAAGTCCAATGAGCATCTTTAGGCTTTACAGGGGTGCTTACAATTAGGCACCCCCAAAATGCCAGGACAGTGAACACACCCCACAAATGACCCCATTTTGGAAAGTAGACACTTCAAGGTATTCAGAGAGGAGCATGGTGAGTCCGTGGCAGATTTCATTTTTTTTTGTTGCAAGTTAGAAGAAATGGAAACTTTTTTTTTTTCTTTTTTTTGTCAGAAAGTGTCATTTTCCGCTAACTTGTGACAAAAAATAAAATCTTCTATGAACTCACCATGCCTCTCACTGAATACTTTGGGATGTCTTCTTTCCAAAATGGGGTCATTTGGGGGGTATTTGTACTATCCTGGAATTTTAGCCCCTCATGAAACCTGACAGGTGCGCAGAAAAGTCAGAGATGCTTGAAAATGGGAAAATTCACTTTTGGCACCATAGTTTGTAAACGCTATAACTTTTACCCAAACCAATAAATATACACTGAATGGGTTTTTTTTAATCAAAAACATGTTTGTCCACATTTTTCGCGCTGCATGTATACAGAAATTTTACTTTATTTGAAAAATGTCAGCACAGAAAGTTAAAAAAATCATTTTTTTGCCAAAATTCATGTCTTTTTTGATGAATATAATAAAAAGTAAAACTCGCAGGAGCAATCAAATAGCATCAAAAGAAAGCTGTATTAGTGACAAGAAAAGGAGGTAAAATTCATTTAGGTGGTAGGTTGTATGACCGAGCATTAAACCGTGAAAGCTGCAGTGGTCTGAATGGAGAAAAAGGCTCTGGTCCTTAAGGGGCGAAAAGACTGTGGTCCTGAAGTGGATAGAGTAGGGTATGGTACTGATTTAACTGGCCTATTTTTTAACATTGAGTCTCAAGCAACCAGATAGCACACTTACCCAGTATCAGCTGATCCCCGTCGGTGCCGGATTAACGGAGACTCTACTGTAACTAGCAATTTTCAGAAGAGAGTCTGCAGTGGCAAGCCCTATATTTCTCAGACTATACACTTCTGTGAAGCGGGCCTCACTAGATTTCACATCTTTCTTTATTACAGTGCAGTGCTGCTGTCCATGGTCCTGATCCATCTGCCTCTATTGCCTGGCCAGACACAGCCTGATTCTTTGGGAAGCTTGAATCACACATCATCAGCTGCTTCCCTCTCTCTAGCACCTCTGTTCACCTGATCTACTTAGCATTTTTAGGACACCTTTATTTTTTCAATTACTCCCAGCCTGTTGTCTGTGTTGATTTATCCCCAGCTCTCAGAACTGGTCATTTTCCTGCCTATTGAAGAGTTAGTGATGCGCAGATGAATTATTCTGTTCTCTGGCTGAGAGAGCAAAGGAGAAGTGAAGTGGAGGGGGGAGTAAAGGGAGAGGAAGAGGCCTGGGAATGAGTTAACCCCTTTGCTGCTAGATGAAGTGAGCTGAGCAGAGAAATGTAATGCTTGTCTGCCACTGCTCAGGGGTTAATAAAGCCACAATATCTTCTGAACAGGAACTAATGATGCAACAATTAAACATTGTGAACCAGAGGCTACAAATCAGACACCTGGTGCCAAGGAGAGGGAATAGAAAGCCAGCAAAGAAATCCCTTCTTGTTAATGCCTCATTAGGAAGGCAAGTGAGAGGAGATTTGTAGCAGCAGTTATTCCTGTCCACTTCTAATAAACAGACTTCTAGTCACATTGTTGCTTCAGGAAGGTGTTAGAGAGTCAGAATGTGCCGTACATCTAGCAAGAGGCTTGGAAACACTGTAGGGAGGTGAAGATTTGCTTTAAGACTTCGGTTTGCTAGTGTCAAGTATCATAAAGAAGTCATTTCATTACTACTGCATGTAGCTAGATTTGGAATAGCGTGTGTCCACTGTAAAGTGATCACCTAGTAAATGATGGAGGACTAGTTTAAACACTTTTCATCCGTTATATCTCTGCTCATCAGATACACATGACAGACAATTTATGTATCATTATATCAATGTAATGATGAGCTGTTACTATATACTCTACGGAGGCTCCGATGTAGTCTAGTTTCTGGAAATTCAGAGTTACATACTATATTCTTTATGAATGAGCTTATTTATCTAACTTTTATGGTACTTAGTATTATTGAACTGTAAAAAAAGCACAATATTATTTCCACAAGGTCATCATGTTTGGTTGTGTGTATTGAAGCTGGACATGTAAACAGCAGATCACCTATTTAGCTCCCTCACCAGGGTCAAGCTAGCTATAGATTTCAAAGAGCTAGACCTTCGGCTGCCATGCCATTTATTTGGATAGCATTGGTCTAAATGTGTTTACTGATTAAGGTCATTGCTTACATATACACAGTAGATGTAGCCATCATCCTTGTGTATCACATGATCCTGTAAATAATTATTAATGGAAACCCGAGGTGAAAATAAACTGATGGAATAAACAATTGTATCTATCCGCCTACTGTTAAAAATGACCTTTTTTTAATTATTATTTTTTAGAATCCCCCAGTTTTAGTTTATTTTACAAATCTAAAAAAAGTAGGTTTCATGTTGTATTGTCTCATATGAATGGTACAGTCTTTCACACAGTCTCAGTGTCCCACAGCTACAATATATGAACTTCTGACCTTTTTTTTTTTTTTTAATCTATCCCTTGCACTCAGAAGCTTTTCTTTTCCAGGCAAGAGGTTTTTTTATGGCTGTAATTCCATATCAATGAGGGTTACTGCCTATTTCCACTCAGGTGCCGTGTCCATTTTTCGTACCGGACTCGGATGCAGAGAAACGCTGCACATTTCACACTAGTGTAAACGGGCCCTAATGCTACAGTCCGACTGGATCTGACTGTAGACATACTGTTTCTTGCATACCTGAATGGTTAACTCTTTCAGGTAGAAAAAGAAGAGAAGGAACACAGCCTAGTTATTTGAATGCTTGACACTGTATATACACATGTCTATCTCATTATGTTAGATGTCACCTTATATATACTTTAAAAACTGACCCGATTTTGACATGTACCAACATTATTTTTTTTTGTCCTAAGCTTAAAGAGAAACTCCGACCAAGAATTGAACTTTATCCCAATCAGTAGCTGATACCCCCTTTTACATGAGAAATCTATTCCTTTTTACAAACAGACCATCAGGGGGCGCTGTATGACTGATATTGTGGTGAAACCCCTCCCACAAGAAACTGAGGACCGTGGTACTCTTGGCAGTTTCCTGTCTGTGAGCCCTGTTGCATTGTGGGAAATTGCTGTAACAGCTGTTTACAACTGCCAAAAAATCAAAAAAGCATGCAGCAGCTACATCACCTGCCAACAGTAAAAATGTCACCGTGTAATAAATGTCAGAATGTAAATCAGGGATTTAAAAGATTTTACAATGGGGAAACACCGACTCGATCATTTATACATAATTATTGTAAAAATGAAGCACTTTATGCAAATGCATTTCCTGTCAATTTGGATTTGCCCAATTATAAGCTGCCTATAGTTTGCATTAAGTTTGCATGTCTGCTTAAACTATAAGCATCTCATTGACTGCCTGTGACCTGTAGTGGCAGGAGGGAGGAGTCATGTCATTAAAGCTGCAGGTGGCTGCAGACTGGGTGATTGAAAGTTACTGACTGTTTTAGCAGAATGCTAAAGGGACTTGCCTCTGCTTCACAACCTATATGTTGAATTTTATGTAAGAATGTAGGAAATTCAAACATACAGCCCTGCATTCACTAAGCATTAATGCAGAAAACAGCTGATTTCACTGGTCACCTTGCCAAATGCCAATTCACTAAACCTATTACCGCACTGAAAAGGAAAAATTACCGATTAGTGAGGTAAATTACTGACGTGTGCGGTAAATACCTCAAGAAATTTCAAGTGATTGCAATTCACAAAGATTAAAGCATTTAGTAAATCAAGTAAAAATGTTTGGTATTTATCTCCAGCTCTGACCAGTCGGTAACGCACACTCTCCATGAGGTAAAAGTTGGTAGATGTAGCAGACAGTCGATAGGGATAGCCACACAGCCCTGCTTCTCACCCCATGTGATCCGTTACTCTGGCAGGTGGGACTTCAGAACGACAGAGCAGGAGGTATTTAAAAAGGCTTTTCTGTATACCTCTAGATGTGTATATCTGTATACTGATACACAGAAAAGCTCTCTCTAGTTAGCATAGATGCACGTCTAAAGGGATTCCGGGGATGCACTGGACAGGGAATAGAATGGCTTATGCACAGACTTGTAAGAGAACACTGATAGCTTCCTGCCTGACCTGCTCCACAGCTGCTGAGACTACCGAACAGGGCTTAGTGCATTGAAACATGTTATCTAGACACTTCCAGGACGGTTCTTGGAGAATAATTGCTGTGCCAATGTAAACTCTCCCCAGACAAACATTACCTTATATTTGTTGAGCTTGCTTGGCCATTCCCCTTTGCATCACATGTGTGAACTTGCTAGTCATACAGAATACCCAGCATGCTTACACTGCCTTGTTACTGTAGAATTTATGTGTAAGCAATGCTTGGTTTTACAGATGGTAAGTAGTGTTGGGCGAACAGTGTTCGCCACTGTTCGGGTTCTGCAGAACATCACCCTGTTCGGGTGATGTTCGAGTTCGGCCGAACACCTGACGGTGCTCGGCCAAACCGTTCGGCCATATGGCCGAACTAAGAGCGCATGGCCGAACGTTCCCCGAACGTTCGGCTAGCGCTGTGATTGGCCGAACGGGTCACGTGGTTCGGACCCGAACGCGCTCTGATTGGCCGAACTGTCACGTGGTTCGGGTAAATAAATACCCGAACCACGTCATATCTCCGCCATTTGTCTGTGGGTTTAGCTTTGGGTAGGCAGGCAGGGTAGTTCGCGCTCCAGCCACGCTAGCCAGGGTCCCCCCCAGTCATTGTGTGTCGCTGCTGGGAATAGTAGTACACCGCTCGCTCAGCATTCTGTTTACTGCCACTCTGTGTACCTCGCTCAGCCACACTATATAGCATTCTGTTTACTGCCACTCTGTGTCTGCTGGGAATAGTAGTACACCGCTTGCACAGCCACACTATATAGCATTCTGTTTACTGCCACTCTGTGTACCTCGCTCAGCCACACTATATAGCATTCTGTTTACTGCCACTCTGTGTCTGCTGGGAATAGTGGTACACCGCTCGCTCAGCCACACTATATAGCATTCTGTTCACTGTTCTGTGTCTGCTTGGAATAGTGGTACACCGCTCGTTCAGCCACACTATATAGCATTCTGTGTACTGTTCTGTGTCTGCTGGGAACAGTAGTACACCGCTCGTTCAGCCACACTATATAGCATTCTGTTCACTGTTCTGTGTCTGCTGGGAATAGTGGTACACCGCTCGCTCAGCCACACTATATAGCATTCTGTTTACTGTTCTGTGTCTGCTGGGAATAGTGGTACACCGCTCGCTCATCCACACTATATAGCATTCTGTTCACTGTTCTGTGTCTGCTGGGAATAGTGGTACACCGCTCGCTCAGCCACACTATATAGCATTCTGTTCACTGTTCTGTGTCTGCTGGGAATAGTGGTACACCGCTCGCTCAGCCACACTATATAGCATTCTGTTCACTGTTCTGTGTCTGCTGGGAACAGTAGTACACCGCTCGTTCAGCCACACTATATAGCATTCTGTGTACTGTTCTGTGTCTGCTGGGAACAGTAGTACACCGCTCGTTCAGCCACACTATATAGCATTCTGTGTACTGTTCTGTGTCTGCTGGGAACAGTAGTACACCGCTCGTTCAGCCACACTATATAGCATTCTGTTCACTGTTCTGTGTCTGCTGGGAATAGTGGTACACCGCTCGCTCAGCCACACTATATAGCATTCTGTTCACTGTTCTGTGTCTGCTGGGAATAGTGGTACACCGCTCACCCGTCACTGTATAGCATTGTGCTCTGTGTCGCTGCTGGGAATAGTGGTACTGTATAGCATTTCTGTACTGCCACTGTACTGCTGCCAGTCAGCGTGTACTGTAAGGATAAGTGAAATGAGGAAGAAATCCGGTGAAAGAGGGAGGGGCAAGGGAAGAGGTGTTTCCCCTGACGGTTCACGTACAGGCCACAGGGGAGCACCCAAGAAAACCCACTCAATACCACCCATGTTGTCCAGGACAACAACCCTCACAAATCCAAAAGAACAGGACCAGATAATTACTTGGATGACCTCTCAAGCGTCCAGCAGTGGGTTAAGCAGCACCAGCACATCACGCACGAGGTCCGAGTCCTCAGCCAGTTACAAGGAGCCAGTGGGCACAAAGCTGACACAACCGGCAGCGACACCACGCACACAACTGCCAGATAACCAGTCCGATGAATTACCTCAGGACACAATGGGGTATTCGCAGGAGCTATTCCCAGCCCAACAAACTTCCACCTTTCAAAGGTCAATGGAGGAACAGCCAGAAATGTTGTGCCTGGATTCACAACCGTTAACTGTGGGAAATGTACCGCGCACTGAAATACGAGGCGAGTCCGAAGAGGACTCGGAAACCCAAATCCCAGAGCAATTTGGGCAGGAGGGGTTGCAATTGCAGGAGGTCGGCCGACAAGATCTGGAAGACGACGTTGGAGTGTGCTGCGCAGAGGTTGTTGTGGGG
Organism: Hyperolius riggenbachi; assembly: GCF_040937935.1. Classification (NCBI taxonomy): domain Eukaryota; kingdom Metazoa; phylum Chordata; class Amphibia; order Anura; family Hyperoliidae; genus Hyperolius; species Hyperolius riggenbachi. The sequence continues at coordinate 89,060,124 of NC_090656.1, forward strand.
AGCTCTACTCCACGGCGGTGGCCCACAATGACATATGACGAGTTTGAGGAGATGGAAGAGGAGGGTATGGACAATGTGGACAGAGACCCAGATTTTGTTTGTGAACGAGAACATCGCCGTCGTAGCAGCAGCACAGATGAGTCTGTTGAAGAACACACTGCTGCACGAGTTCGCCTTGTGCCACAAGGTAGGCGGCGCGCAATTTCAGGCACCACAAGCGTGGAAGTTCAAGTGAGAGGCAAAAGAGGAGCAAACAGAAATCGCCAGCAAGGAGGCAGGTGCTCCAAAGTCTGGGCTTTCTTTGAAGACTGCACTGAGGATGTTACCATGGCGATTTGCAAGGTGTGCAAGACCCGCCTGAGCAGGGGGAAAAATATTAACAACCTCTCCACCACCAGCATGAGCCGTCACATGCTATCCAAACATCCCACTCTTTGGGCAAACGCGTCAGGACAGGGTACCAGAAACAACACTGCCTCCCTTGGGTTCACCAGACCCGCCTCAGCAGCAGCAGTAGCCCAGCCATTGCGTGGTTCACAACATTCACAAACATCAGACGACGCTGACACTGTCACTTTCCGGAGTAGTGCTCTTGAGGTCTCCCAGTGTTCATCAAACACAACAACCAACAGCCCTTCCGTGTGCAGCGCTACGGTTCAGTTGTCTGTGTCGGAGATGTTTGAGCGCAAGAGGAAATTGCCAGCAAATGACCCCCGGGCCGTGGCAGTAACAGCCAGCATAGCCAAGCTTCTGGCCTGCGAAATGCTGCCATATCGATTGGTGGAGACAAACAGCTTCAAGGGCATGATGTCAGTGGCCATCCCACGTTACGTGGTTCCCAGCCGCTACCACTTTGCACGCTCTGCAGTGCCTGAGTTGCATGAGCACGTGGTCAGCAAAATAACCCGAAGCTTGAAGAATGCCGTTGCCTGCAAGGTTCACCTCACCACTGACACCTGGACGAGTGCGTTCGGCCAGGGTCGATACATCTCCCTTACCGCGCACTGGGTGAACCTTGTGGAGCCTGGCAGCGATTCCTCACCTGCTACGGCACGGGTGTTGCCCACGCCACAAACAGCTGCACCGCCGTCCCTCCCACTGGATAACAGCAGCACCTACCTCTCTGACTCCTTCTCCTCCAACGCATCTCAAAGCTGTACCTCATCCGGAAACGCTAACCCAGCAGCAGTAGGATCGTGGAAGCAGTGCAGCACAGCTGTTGGCATGCGTCAGCAAGCGTTGCTGAAGCTAATCTGCCTTGGGGATAAGCAGCACACAGGGGAGGAAATTTGGAGGGGAATAAAGGAACAGACGGATTTGTGGCTGGCACCGCTGGACCTGAAACCGGGCATGGTTGTGTGTGATAATGGGAGTAATCTCATTCGCGCTTTAAGGTTGGCTAAGCTGACACACATCCCTTGCCTGGCGCACGTGATGAACCTAGTAGTTCAGCGGTTCCTGAGGACATACCCAGGCGTGCCCGATCTGCTGTTGAAGGTGCGTCGAGTGTCCAAACATTGTAGAAATTCCAGTACTGCTTCGGGGGCACTCGCCAAGATGCAGGAGCGCTTCAATCTCCCCCACCATCGCTTGCTGTGTGATGTCCCTACGCGCTGGAATTCTACGCTGCACATGCTAGCCCGCTTTTGCGAGCAGAAGAGTGCAGTGGTCCAGTACATGACGGCGCAGTACCGAGGCGCATCCGGCCAGCTGCCAAGCTTCTGTGGATCCGATTGGGCCAACATGTTGGACCTCTGCCAAGTCCTCCAAAATTTTGAGCAATCCACGTTGCTTGTGAGCAGTGACAACTCTTCAGTCAGCATTACCATACCACTGCTGTGTTTACTGAAGAGGTCGATGTTAAAAATCAAGGAAACAGCTGTCATGATGCAACTGGGGGAATCTGAAGGAGAAAACGATCAGCGTGATGGTACCAACATCAGGCCATCCGCCTCAGGGAACGCTGGCCCCAGCAGCTATGACGAAGAAGAGGAGGAGGAACAGCTGGAGTTGGAGCAGGAATTTCATGCCACCACTGACGAGGGCCAGAGCGGTGCACGTTGGACTTCCACAATTCAACGCGAATGGTCAGCAGAAGCAGACCAGGAGGAAGGTGACGACTATGATGCATCACAACAACTATCACAACGCTCACAAGAGGATGATGAGGATTCTGGTAGGACTCTGGCACACATGGCTCAATTCATGCTAGACTGCATTGAACGTGACCCACGCATTGTGCGCATTCTGGACAACACCAATTACTGGGTTTATACCCTTCTGGATCCACGGTACAAACACAATGTTCCAAAACTGCTTGAAGAAAGAGTCAGACAGGTCAAAATGGAAGAATACCAGCAGGCCCTTGTGGAGACTTTAGAGAGGAGATTGACATCCTCCCCCTCCTCTAGCCAGTTGTACGCAGACAGACTGACTTCCGCAAACCCAGGACGACCAGGAGGGCAGCAAACAACGCAAGCCGCAGCTAGTACCCAAAAGGGAATGGTATCGGCAGTGTCCTTGGAGTGGGAAAATTTTCTGACACCCATGCAGCCGCAGCCCACTGAACAGCAAGCGTGCAGATCCACCTCCAACACCGATCGCCTGGAGAAGATGGTCAAGGACTACATGTCAGATGGCGTAGCTGTGTCGAACCATCCATCTGCACCCTTCAACTATTGGGTATCGAAGCTAGACACCTGGCACGAACTGGCAATGTACGCAATAGAGGTGCTGGCTTGCCCGGCAGCCAGCGTTATGTCGGAACGCTGTTTCAGTGCTGCCGGAGGCATCGTCACAGATCGGCGTATCCGCCTCTCTACAGACAATGCAGACCGTCTGACTCAAATTAAAATGAATCAATCCTGGATTGGAAATGACTACGCAACACTCCAGGACCCCAACCAAGTAACATGACCAATGAACATCTGGGATGGTGTTGCGTTTCCGGGCCCTGTTTATTGAACCTCTCATCTGTATTACATTTATGACTGCATGGCGGCAAAAAGCATTGCTGCTATATCCGCACGCTTTTTGTCCACATGCAAGGCCTGGGTTGTTGTGTCTCACAAAGCGTGGCCTTCTCCTCCTGCGCCTGCTCCTGTTCCATCACGTCTGCTGCTGCTGGGTTAGCGTTGCCGCGTGGTCCCTGTTTATTGAACCACTTATCTTTATTACATTTATGACTGCATGGCGGTACAAAGCATGCTATCCGCACGCTTCTTGCCCTCATGCAAGGCCTGGGTTGTTGTGTCTCACAAAGCGTGGCCTTCTCCTCCTGCGCCTCCTCCTGTTCCATCACGTCTGCTGCTGCTGGGTTAGCGTTGCCGCGTGGTCCCTGTTTATTGAACCACTTATCTTTATTACATTTATGACTGCATGGCCGTACAAAGCCTGCTATCCGCACGCTTCTTGCCCTCATGCAAGGCCTGGGTTGTTGTGTCTCACAAAGCGTGGCCTTCTCCTCCTGCGCCTGCTCCTGTTCCATCACGTCTGCTGCTGCTGGGTTAGCGTTGCCGCGTGGTCCCTGTTTATTGAACCACTTATCTTTATTACATTTATGACTGCATGGCGGTACAAAGCCTGCTATCCGCACGCTTCTTGCCCTCATGCAAGGCCTGGGTTGTTGTGTCTCACAAAGCGTGGCCTTCTCCTCCTGCGCCTGCTCCTGTTCCATCACGTCTGCTGCTGCTGGGTTAGCGTTGCCGCGTGGTCCCTGTTTATTGAACCACTTATCTTTATTACATTTATGACTGCATGGCGGTACAAAGCCTGCTATCCGCACGCTTCTTGCCCTCATGCAAGGCCGGGGTTGTTGTGTCTCACAAAGCGTGGCCTTCTTCTCCTCCTGCGCCACCCTCCTCCTGTTCCATCACGTGTGCTGCTGCTGGGTTAGCGTTACCGGTCCCTTTTCCTGGAACCTCTTATATGTATTACATTTATGACTGCATGCCGACAAAAAACATGTTACCTGTGCAAAGAAAACAGACATTTCCCGCATTTAAAAGACAGTTTTCCCTTTGAAACTTTAAAATCGATTTTCTCAAAAACTATAAGCTCTTTTTGCTAATTTTTTTTTCCTCTTGTACCCACTCCCAAGGTGCACATACCCTGCAAATTTGGGGTATGTAGCATGTAAGGAGGCTTTACAAACCACAAAAGTTCGGGTCCCCATTGACTTCCATTATGTTCGGAGTTCGGGTCGAACACCCGAACATCGCGGCCATGTTCGGCCTGTTCGGCCCGAACCCGAACATCTAGATGTTCGCCCAACACTAATGGTAAGTAGCCTTGTAGACATGTCCTTATTACTCTAGTGAGGATGACAGTGTACATGGTTCCTTACTCATTTCCCACTACCGAGCTGACTTACTGGATTACATTCTATGCAGTCATCTCACGTTGGATTTAAACTGAGAACTTTGTGTATGAGATGTAATTGTGCCCGATCTGTGCGAATAAATGCAATATAAGGTCAGAGACCTGACATTTAATATCCAGACCATTAATGCTTACTGTGCTGAGTAAATATAATGCACACTGATTTTAGCTGTTGTAGAGGAAACTTTCATGTAATTATTTTTCTGCTGACCTTATTGAGTGTGAGCTGAAAGTAACAGTTCCTCCGTTACCTTTCATAGCAATATAGATCTGTCATGTAGAAATGGCCATTAGCTCATACTGATATACTGTCTGTGTAAGTGACCCCTTTCCTGGCAAGCATACATATAACCTGGATGCTGGTTATCAGCAGTAGAGAGTCCTCTATTAATTGGCTTTAGCAGTCCAGCAAAATGCCTAAGCCTTCCCTAACACCTACTGTACCTAGCCAAATCCCAATCTCATCCCCTGCCTCATGCCTAGCCATATTATCTTCCCTCTGAAATGCCTATTAGCCCGAACAGAAACCTCTTCCTTGTCACTATCCACCCAGCAATGTTAGCCCCAGCCTTAGTCCCTTTCCTGCTTATTACATATTCTCCCTTCTTTGAAATGGTGCCAAACTGTGTTATTTTTCATGATCTACTGTTACCCATATACTAACCTGATATTTTTCCCTAGCTGATTAACGTAAGGTGCCCGTTAAGAGTACATTCTCCAAAAGGATCAACCGTACAATCAATCGGATTGGGTACCAAATTGTGCCAATCGGTAACAAATGATTGTTCTATCAGTTGTTCTGTCATAACCTTCCTCTTATGGTGCCCATACATGGTACAATTTTTTTTCATCCAATCTTACCATTTCTATGTAATATAAGGGAACTGCCTAAATTATCTTTTCAGTATATTCACTTAAAGGGAACCTGTACTGAGTAAAATTATTTAAAATAAACACATGAGTTAACTTCAAATGAACATTACATAGTTACCTTGCCATCAGTTCCTCTCAGAAGCTCTTCTGACAATGATCCCTTCCAGTTCTGACAACATTTTGTCAGAACTGAAATGTATCAGTTGCTGTCAGTTACAGCTGAGAGGAGAACTGATGTTTCTCATGTTTCTGTATGGCTCAAGTGGGCGATTTTACAGTTTTAGGGCCCATTCACACTTACAATCGCAGAACGCCGGCGATTACCGCCGGCGTTCTGCGGGAGTGATTTTCCCGCGATTAGCGCGGAAAAATCACTGGACACTGCGGCGGTTTTGGAGCGATCGCGATTAGCGTGCTATGCACGCTAATCACGATCGCAAATCGCGGAACGCTCGTCGCCGGCAAACCGCTGCATGCAACGCGGTTGCGGTTATCGCTAACCGCAACCGCGGCAGTGAGAACACGGCCACTGGCTACAATGTGTAGCGGTTCTGGCAGAACCGCTAGCGGTTTGCCGCGAGCGGGAATCGTGCGATTCCCGCTCAGGTGTGAATGGGCCCTAATAGTGTGCTGACCAGAAAGCTGTTATGGTGTAATGGCCATTTTCAAAATGGAGGATGGAGAATTCCATTGATCACAGTGGACAAACAGGACGCAGGAGAGGAAAAAGAGATTGAGTAGTAGACTACACAGGAGGTAAGTATGACTTGTGCATGTTTATTTTGACTTTTAATTTTCAGTTCAGGTTTTCTTTAACCACTTCAGGATTCTGCGTACGCATAAGTACGCCCCTGAATCCTGAAGCGGTTTCCATGGAAACTACGAGCGGCCGTTCCATATCAGTTCACGGAGGGTGTCTCCGTGAACACCCTGCGAGCCGCCGATCGCGGCTCGCTGGGTAAATGTAAACACGCGGGGAAGATGTTCCCCGCTGTTTACAGACATATGGCGCTGCTGCGCAGCAGCGCCGTAGAGGAGATCGTCGATCCCCGGCCTCTGATTGGCCGGGGATCACCGGCATCTGATAGGCTGAAGCCTATCTGAGGCGGCGCAGGACGGATTTCCGTCCTGCGCAGCCCATAATGAAGAGGGGAGGGAGGAAAGGAGGCAGGGGGAGGAATAGCAGAATAGCGCTGCGGACAGGGGCTTTGAGGAGCCCCCCCCCCCCGCTAGGCACAGCAGCGCGGTGGCAATCAGACCCCCCCAGCAGGACATCCCCCTAGTGGGGAAAAAAGGGGGAAGGCTGAAGAGCCCCCGCAGCACAGATCATCTAAACCACCCGAAACCCGGAAGTGGTTAATTTACCCTTATACTGCATAGAAATGGTAAGAATGGATGAAAAAAAATTGTTCCATGTATGGGCACCATTAGAGGCCATGAGACCTCACAGAAAGCACATTTAGCCTAAGGGCTCTTTTCCACTTCAAATTATGATTTTAAGTGGCATGCTGTCGCACTTTTCTGCATTTAAACTGAGCATATTTCTTGCCACAATGTTCAACAGATATTAAAACCTTTTAGGCCCCAGTCACACTTACCAAACGCAAACCGCCGGCGATTTGCAGGACTGATTTTTCTGTGATTTCACGCGGAAAAATCACTGAACACTCCGTAGATTTTGCCGGGATCGCGTTTAGTGCTTCTATAGCACTGAAATGCGAACGCGGGGAAATCACCTGAAAATGGTGCAGGCGACGTGTTTGCATTTTTGGCTGTTTTTGGACGATTTGCGGTGATTAGCGCAAATCGCCCAAGTAAGAACGGCCCATACGGTTTTATTACACTAGCGCTTTTAAAAAGCGCTAGCATTTGAACGTTTTGCCGAAATCGCGGCAAACGCTCTAGTGTGAATGGGCCCTAAAACCATAATACTTGCGTATCATAATCTAGATTGCCTATACAAGTGCTTCCTAGTGCAGGTGCTCAAATCACACAGTGCAGTCAACTGATGCTTCACAAAGCAATGCCTGTCGCAGGAGGACTGAGCTCACTATGCTTACCATTCCCTCAGAATCATTGAATTCTTCTCATTGCCTGTGCTGGTGACCTTACCAAATTCTGAAGCATTGGTCACATGTATTGTCTGAAAGGGCACTGAACAATATTTATTTATTTTGTTTTTGTATAGCATTGACTTTTTACACAGTGGTTTTCCCTACCAGTCATAGCCTATTGCTATATTACTGTAGTTGTTATGTATTTATCTAGCACTGACATCTTCCACAGTGTTTTACAGAGAATAGTCTAGCCACTAACTGTCTTTCAGAGGAAATCACAGTCTAATCCAGCCTTTATCAACCTTTTTAGAGTAGAGTTGAGGGAACCCGTACAATATAAATTTCAGATCTCAGGGAACCCCTGCATAAAAATTACGAATATAAATTGTGCCCCATCAATTGACAGGTTAAATGCTTCAACAATGATATGCTTTCTATACCTACAAACAGAATTGTTGCTATAAATATGTTTGTTTGTTTTTTAAACATATCCGCTTACTGTATACCTTCTAGGGGCTTGATTCACAAAAGGGTGCTAACATAGTTAGCGCGCCCAAAAACTTTGGACGTGCAAACTAGGGTGCTAAGTAGTTTGCACGTCCAAAGCTGTTACTGATCGCGCGTTAAGTTGGTGCACCTGAGACGTCGCACCGGTGCGTGCGAAACGTCACACCGTTCAGGTGTAAAATAGCTTTTCAGGCTATTTTGTGCCTGAACTGTGCGACGTTTCGCGTGCAACGGTGCGGCACTAACCTTTGCGCGCATATTAGCACGTGAAGCGGCCGTTTTTGCGTCCTAAGTGCCTTTTCACTAGCGTGCTAACACTTAGCACCCTTTAGTCAATCAAGGCCAATGAGTTTTCCTTTCTACCTACTATTTTACGCCTCTTGTACCATTGTCATACAGTATTAAAAATGCTGCAGTCACTACCACTAATGAAATGCAGCAATTGCCCCACTGATGAATTCCACCAATCACCCCCATATACAGTGAAGGAACTAATTATTTGACCCCTCACTGATTTTGTAAGTTTGTCCAATGACAAAGAAATGAAAAGTCTCAGAACAGTATCATTTCAATGGTAGGTTTATTTTAACAAGGAAAATCGAAAAAATAACCTTAAATAAAAGATAGCAACTGATTTGCATTTCATTGAGGGAAACAAGTTTTTGAACCCTCTAACAATAAAACCCTTGTTTGCAAGCACAGAGGTCAATCGTTTCTTGTAATTGATGACCAAGTTTGCACACATTTTAGGAGGAATGTTGGTCCACTCCTCTTTGCAGATCATCTCTAAATCCCTAAGGTTTCGAGGCTGTCTCTGTGCAACTCTGAGCTTGAGCTCCCTCCATAGGTTTTCTATTGGATTAAGGTCCGGAGACTGACTAGGCCACTCCATGACCTTAATGTGCTTCTTCTTGAGCCACTCCTTTGTTGCCTTTGCTGTATGTTTTGGGTCATTGTCGTGCTGGAACACCCATCCATGACCCATTTTCAGTTTCCTGGCAGAGGGAAGGAGGTTGTCGTTCAGGATTTCACGATACATGGCTCCCGTTAATGCGATTAAGTTGTCCTGTGCCCTTCGCAGAAAAACACCCCCAAAGCAAAATGTTTCCACCCCCATGCTTGACGTGGGGACGGTGTTTTGGGGGTCATAGGCAGCATTTTTCTTCCTCCAAACACAGCGAGTTGAGTTAATGCCAAAGAGCTCTATTTTGGTCTCATCAGACCACAGCACCTTCCCCCAGTCACTCACAGAATCATTCAGGTGTTCTTCAGACGGGCCTGCACATGTGCCTTCCTGAGCAGGGGGACCTTGCGAGCCCTGCAGGATTTTAATCCATTGCGGTGTAATGTGTTTCCAATGGTTTTCTTGGTGACTGTGGTCCCTGCTAATTTGAGGTCATTCACTAACTCCTCCCGTGTAGTTCTAGGATGCTTTTTCACCTTTCTCAGAACCATTGACACCCCACGAGGTGAGATCTTGCGTGGAGCCCCAGAGCGAGGTCGATTGATGGTCATTTTGTGCTCCTTCCATTTTCGAACAATCGCACCAACAGTTGTCACCTTCTCTCCCAGCTTCTTGCTAAAGGTTTTGTAGCCCATTCCAGCCTTGTGCAGGTCTACAATTTTGTCTCTGACATCCTTGGACAGCTCTTTGGTCTTTCCCATGTTGGAGAGTTTGGAGTCTGCTTGATTGATTGATTCTGTGGACAGGTGCCTTTTATACAGGTGACTAGTTAAGACAGGTGTCCTTAATGAGGGTGACTAATTGAGTAGAAGTGTCTAACCACTCTGTGGGAGCCAGAACTCTTAATGGTTGGTAGGGGTTCAAAAACTTATTTCACTCAATGAAATGCAAATCAGTTGCTATCTTTTATTTAAGGTTATTTTTTCGATTTTCCTTTTGATGTGCTATCTGCCACTGTTAAAATAAACCTCCCATTGAAATGATACTGTTCTGAGACTTTTCATTTCTTTGTCATTGGACAAACTTACAAAATCAGTGAGGGGTCAAATAATTATTTCCTCCACTTAGAGTTGAGCTGAAATTTTCGTAATTTCGCATTACTATAATTACGCATGCGAAATTTGCGATTACGATGCGAAATTAGCGTAGCGAAATTGCCATTAAAATCGTAATTGAAAATACCGTAAGCGTAATTTTCAACGCGAAATTTCGCGTTTCGTTCATACTGTAATTTCGCATTAAACGCTACCGTAATTTCGCGTTAAACCGTAACGCTCCGTATAATATAAAAAAGCCGCCGACTTTAAGGGTTAATAGCAAAGCCCCCTTAAATGCTAAGAGCCTCAAATTTGGAGAATGTATTAAGGAGATCAGGAGGAATAAGAGGAAAAAATTTTTTTTCAAAAAGACCTTATAGTTTTTGAGAAAATCGATGTTAAAGTTTCAAAGTAAAAATGTATACATTTAAAAACCCGCCGACTTTAACGGTTAATAGCAAAGCCTGCTTAAAGTTTAGGAACACCAAATTCCTAGGGTATATTAAGGGGATCAGTGGGAATAAGAGGAAAATTTTTTTTTCAAAAAGACCTTATAGTTTTTGAGAAAATCGATTTTTAAGTTTCAAGGGCAAAAATGTCTTTTAAATGCGGAAAATGTCAGTTTTTTTTGCACAGGTAACAATAGTGTATTATTTTCATAGATTCCCCCAAGTGGGAAGAGTTTTACTTACTTCGTTCTGAGTGTGGGAAATATAAAAAAACGACGTGGGGTCCCCCCTCCCAGACCTCTTTAACCCCTTGTCCCCCATGCAGGCTGGGATAGCCAGAATGCGGAGCACCGGCCGCGTGGGGCTCCGCACCCTGACTATACCAGCCCGCATGGTCCATGGATTGGGGGGTCTCGGAAGGGGAGGGGCAGCCAAGCTTTCCCCTCCCCCTCCGAGCCCTTGTCCAATCCAAGGACAAGGGGCTCTTCTCCACCTCCGATGGGCGGTGGAGGTGGAGGCCGCGATTTCCTGGGTGGGGGGTTCATGGTGGAATCTGGGAGTCCCCTTTAAAAAGGGGTCCCCCAGATGCCCACCCCCCCTCCCAGGAGAAATGAGTATAGAGGTACTTGTACCCCTTACCCATTTCCTTTAAGAGTTAAAAGTAAATAAACACACAAACACATAGAAAAAGTATTTTAATTGAACAAAAAACATAACCACGAAAAAAGTCCTTTAATATTCTTAATTAACCATTAATACTTACCTGTCCCTTTAAATAAATGATCCCACGCAATATCCTCGGAAATGTTCTATCAGTTACAATGTAACAAAGTTATTACAATGTAACAACTTTGTTACATTGTAACTACGCCGCACCCGACGTCACTCGCCGCCGCCGCGTCTGCGCTGCAGGACCCGACAGAGCTCTGAGCTATAGCTCAGAGCTCTCGAAAGCATCTTTGTATTTGGGCTCCAAGGAGCCCCATTGGTCCTTAGCAGACCAATGGGGTTCCTTCTGATTTGAAGGAACCCCATTGGTCTGCTAAGGACCAATGGGGCTCCTTGGAGCCCAAATACAAAGATGCTTCTCAGAGCTCTGAGCTATATAGCTCAGAGCTCTGTCGGGTCCGTGCAGGACGCTAAGTCCCCGCCGGCTCCGCTGCCCTCCCCGCCTCTCCCACATGTCACCCACATGTCACCCACATGTGGGTGACATGTGGGTGACAGATTTGGGCGGGGTGGACAGCGGGAGCTGCGGGGACTTAGCGTCCTGCACGGACGCGTATGCGGCGGCTGAGCGGCGAGTGGCGTCGGGTGCGGCGTAGTTACAATGTAACAAAGTTGTTACATTGTAATAACTTTGTTACATTGTAACTGATAGAACATTTCCGAGGATATTGCGAGGGATCATTTATTTAAAGGGACAGGTAAGTATTAATGGTTAATTAAGAATATTAAAGGACTTTTTTCGTGGTTATGTTTTTTGTTCAATTAAAATACTTTTTCTAAGTGTCTGTGTGTTTATTTACTTTAACTCTTAAAGGAAATGGGTATGGGGTACAAGTACCTCTATACTCATTTCTCCTGGGAGGGGGGGTGGGCATCTGGGGGACCCCTTTTTAAAGGGGACTCCCAGATTCCACCATGAACCTCCCCCCCAGGAAATCGCGGCCTCCACCGCCCATCGGAGGTGGAGAAGAGCCCCTTGTCCTTGGATTGGACAAGGGCTCGGAGGGGGAGGGGAAAGCTTGGCTGCCCCTCCCCTTCCGAGACCCCCCAATCCATGGACCATGCGGGCTGGTATAGTCAGGATGCGGAGCCCCACGCGGCCGGTGCTCCGCATTCTGGCTATCCCAGCCTGCATGGGGGACAAGGGGTTAAAGAGGTCTGGGAGGGGGGACCCCACGTCGTTTTTTTTTTATATTTCCCACACTCAGAACGAAGTAAGTAAAACTCTTCCCACTTGGGGGAATCTATGAAAATAATACACTATTGTTACCTGTGCAAAAAAAACTGACATTTTCCGCATTTAAAAGACATTTTCGCCCTTGAAACTTAAAAATCGATTTTCTCAAAAACTATAAGGTCTTTTTGAAAAAAAATTTTTTCCTCTTATTCCCACTGATCCCCTTAATATACCCTGGGAATTTGGTGTTCCTAAACTTTAAGCAGGCTTTGCTATTAACCGTTAAAGTCGGCGGGTTTTTAAAATGTTTACATTTTTCCTTTGAAACTTTAACATCGATTTTCTCAAAAACTATAAGGTCTTTTTAAAAAAAAAAAATTTCCTCTTATTCCTCCTGATCTCCTTAATATATTCTCCAAATTTGAGGCTCTTAGCATTTAAGGGGGCTTTGCTATTAACCCTTAAAGTCGGCGGCTTTTTTATATTATACGGAGCGTTACGGTTTAACGCGAAATTACGGTACCGTTTAATGCGAAATTACGGCATGATACGACTGTAATGCGAAAATTACGCGAAAATTTTGCTTACGCGAAATTTCGCGAAATCCTTCTTCATTACGATTATGTACTTACGGCCATAATCGTAATTACACTAATTACGCGGAATTTCGCAAAATCGTAATTAGGTCATTACGCTCATCTCTACCTCCACTGTATGTAATGCACTGATCGCCCGGATATATTAAAGGCGCCAATCACCCCAATATATTAATTATAGCAATTACCCAACACATGATATGCACCAATCACCCCATATATAAAATGCAGCAATTTGTTATCCAAAAATAAGTGTGCAAACACTCAGCAAACTCCCAGGACCCCCCCCCCCCCCCCCCAGCACCGTGCCTCAATTTTTTATTTTAATGGTCTAAACAAGAAGTATCCCCCATGTGGCCCCCTTATACACTGTCAAACAATCATTGCTGTCAGTGGGCTTCTGTCTCTCCCCCCCTTCCTCCGATCTTTGGTGCTCGGTGGGTGTTAAAGTGCTTACCTCTTATTTTGGATCTTTTCCTATTCCTCTCACATTGTTTCTCTCCCTTATGTCGCTTCAACACCTTCACTCACTGGCTTCAAGTTTGAAGTGAGCGCGCAGAAACCAGTGTGTGTGAAGCGCCACAGGTTGTATTAATCCGCCAGACAGACAGACTCCAATGAGTAAGTGTCCTGGCTAAGTTTTAAACCTGGGACCATAGCAATGAAAGGCAAGTCTGCAATCCACAACACCACCGTATTTTAACGGACCTCGTGGACTGAGAGGAATATGGAGGCTTCCAATGCTGATTTCCTTTTTATAACACTCCTAGCCTATCCTACTAACCTTTTGAATCGCTAACCTAGAATGATAAATGGAACTTTAAAAAGGGATAGCCTCCATGCTCCTGTTACTTGGAAATGGGTTGTGAACATATTCTGTTCTATATTTGGCAGCAAAAATACAGAGAAAATGGCAGCCATGATGAACAATATGGTGTAATCTATAGCATGAGAAATATAAAATCCCAGATGGAATTTAAATAATACTATATTTTCCTATGTTCATTTTATGATTCTACTGACTGTTGTGTTTTACCCGGTAAAATAGATGGTCTCATAAACAGACGTCTCAGCACATATATGCATATATAGTTTATACGTGACTGCATGTGACCCAGATACATTTAAGCACCATTAAGCAGAGTGAAAAGGCAAACAGAAACAATGATTTCTGGCCATGTTGACAGTGATCACCATCTGCACTAATAATGATTTTTAGCCATATGGACAGTGATCATGCAATCACACAGTAGCAATAATTCCCAGCCACATGGACAGTAATCACATAGTCTGGAATACCCACAAGGCATCTGAGGCAATTGCCTTGGGCTGTAAGGTAAGATCTGGCAGACCCACTAAATTGCACAGTTGCAAGCAGAGTGGGGGATCTGGTTTCCTATACTGGTAGGGACAACTGGCTACCTATACTGGGGGGCAATTAGCATCCTATACTGTGGGGAAATATGGCTACTGATACTGGGGGAGTGCACATCTGGCTTCCTGTACTGTGGGGACATCTGGCTACCTATAATGAAAGAATATCATATGGCTACCTATACTGGGGAGGGGGGGGGTCAACTGGCTACCTATGCAGGGGGAACATTTGTCTACTTATACTGGGGGGTCATCTGGCTCCCTATATTTGGGGGGGGGGAGCAACTGGCTACCTGTATGAAGGGGGAGCTAACTTACCTGTACTGGAGGGATGTCTGGCTATGTATTCTGGGGAGAAATCTTGTTATCTATCCTGGGTGGGGGGGGGGGGGAATTCATGACCCCATCTGGGGCTTTATATGGTCTTAATCTAAAATCACCATCTGCAGTCACTTAATAACAATAATGTTCAGCCATGTGGACAGCAATCACCATCTGCAATCACACAATAAATTTGATTTGCAGTTACTGCTACTACCGTGTTTCCCCTAAAGTAAGACATCCCCTGAGAATAAGGCCCAGCAGGAATTCCTAGCATGCTTGAAATATAAGACATCCCCTGAATTTAAGCCCTAGGAGCAGCCCGCATGACCCCAGCAAGTCATACTCAATATGAAGCCTGGATACAGGAGAGCAGCAGTCACACAGTAACTATAATTCACAGCCACGTGGACAATGATCACCAACTGCGGCCACAAAGTAACTATGATTTGCAGCCACATGGACAATGATCACCAGCTGCAGTCACAGGAAACATACAGATAAGTGGCAACAATGATTCCCAGCCATGGAGACAGTGATCAGTACCTGCAGTCACAGTGAAATATAGGAAAGCAGGCATACCAGTTTTCACAGCCAATGTACAATGATAACCTGACAAACAGCTGTGCTTGTTAATTAATTTATTTTTTTTTCTTTAAAAACAGTTTCTGAGCACAATTCATTATTTCTAGGTCATGCAGGGGTTAATGAGTAGAAATATGTATTATGTCTGTATATCTGACTCAGTGCTGAGACACATCAGAAAATCTCCCCGAACGCTAGAGGTTATAAAAGCTCTTCCCAATGTAATGCTATGGATTTTTTTTTACAAAACCTCATCGCTCCAGTGTGCATAGACACATAAGATAACATTAGCAGGAGGTTTCAAAAACTCAAAACGCTCAGAAAAACTCCTCTAGTGTGCTCCAGGCCCTACAAAGCCTTCATAGAGTGTTGAAAGCATAGGAAAAACAATAGCTAGGTAAAAAAGAAGCATTACTCTAAAGCAGATGTCTCTATTTCCTCAGTGTGATGTCACCTGACCAATCTGACACGCGCTGTTCATGGTTTACTTCACCGTGCATGGAATTGCATGGCAGCCTTCCAAGTAATTCTTTGAACCATGAGCAGTTAACTGATGTTCATTCGGTGGGCTCACACCTGCATGGATAAATGGTAAATAGACTGCTAGAACAATCTCTTATATATCTAATCAATCCAAATTCATTGATGTCCTCGGCTGAACGTCACCATTTTGTTAACGCTTGTAATAGTCTATGGCTGGTTTTCAGGGCTGGTTTTATGTGTTTGATATAGGGGAGCTCTGTGCATAGCATGCAATGCAAATTCTTGTATATTTTGCACATATGCAAAAATACTGTGTTCGTTTTAATGAGGAAGCAAGATTTTGTGTAGTGGGTTTGCTGTCCAGCAGGAACCATCCTATAATAAGTTGCTGGCACACCGGGGCATAACAATAGCCCCTGCAAGGGATGCAGGCCCAGGGGCGTCCGTGGGGGTGAAGCCTGGTGTGTGGGGCCCACCCAGGGCCATTTTTACCAGCAGGAGGGGCCCCGGTCCAAAGTTTCGCAGGGGAGCCCAGTGATTTCTAGTTACTCCCTGCTGGCACATGAGACGCATAGGCCCTTAGACGGTTGTAGTGCAGAAGGCTGTCTGACAATTTCCACAATTAAAAAGTCATTCCAGCATTTTGACAGTTTACACATACTGTTGGAAGTGCTACAGTCTGCTGTGCAACAGTCTGGATTATGTAAGTATAAACATTGTGAGAAAGGGCTAAGTGGCATGGAACATGTTAGTTCCTTTCTGCCATGCGTCTTTTTGCTTGGTACAAATAAAGTTGGTTGTGAAGCATTAAAAAAATGGAATTGTGGCCTTCATGTCTTTGTTGGATGTTAAATATCTTAAGCTCCTTAAAATATCTTTCATTATTTAGTAGATTGTTCATAATTTGTTATTATTCAATGTTGTGTCATTAAGTAATAATGAATGGAGGATTTTAAGGAAGTTGCTGGGTGGCTTACATGCCCATTGCCCAGTCAGTTTGCTTTTATCCGAGTGTCCATTGTCATAAATATAGGTTTTTTTTTTCTTTGGTGATTTACGTAAAGATATTTAACGTTAATATCTTTTCTTTATTATTTCTCATCTGTTTTTACAACGGTATTTATCGTTAACCAAGTTTGACAATGATGTTTATCGTTATCATATTTCATTATCCACCGGTGCTTTTTCGTTATCCAGCCAGGCCCTTTTTCACTGCGTCCTTTTTTCATGTACAAGTGTTGCCTATAGTGTTCCAAATAAATAGTTTTCTTCAAATATACTGTTATTATGTGATTTCTAAAGGTAAGCCACCCTAAGGGCCCTTTTACACTTAATCAGTTGTTATGTGTTAGTGTGCGTTAGAATGCGTTAGTACGCGTTAGTGTGCGTTTTTTCCATAGCAGTGCATTGGTAAAAAGATTTCAGTTACATTGGGAACTGAGCCATAAGAAAACATGGACATTATGTAATGAGGGCAGCCGCGGCGGACAGCATCGCCACCGCGGCTGCCTCTAGCTCCCTGTCCGTCTCTCCGACGTCTAGGACGCCGGGGACGGAACTGACTGTTTCCTGTAGGGACACTGTCTTGCGCGGGTAGACAGGACCTATATGCGGGGAGAAGGATCGTCAGCTGACCTGCTGGTCAGCTGACGGCAGAGGAGACTCATGACGCCCCGGATTGGCTGGCTGCTGGGGGCGTGCCAGTAAGGTCTCCTCGGCTTCTTAAACCTTCGGGCTTCAGTCTGGCGCTGTCTGTTGTCGTGAACGCTTGTGTGGCAGCGCTCAGACTAAGCCTAGGATTTCTGTGTCATAGTTGTGTTATACTTTAGATCAGTCCCAGGGGGTTAGACCAAGGACCTCACCCCCAAGCCTAGGAATTCTGTGTCATAGTTGTGTTATACTTTAGATCAGTCCCAGGGGGTTAGACCAAGGACCTCACCCCCAAGCCTAGGAATTCTGTGTCATAGTTGTGTTATACTTTAGATCAGTCCCAGGGGGTTGAGACCAAGGACCTCACCCCCAAGCTCAGGATTGTTGTGTCATTGCTCTGCTATACTTTGAACCAGTTCCGGGGGGTTGAGACCAAGGACCTCACCCCCAGGTCTAGGATATTGCTGATTTGTTACTGTTTATTGTAGACTAGTTCCCGGGTGTTGATGCCACGGATTTCACACCCAGACTAGGATATTATTGCTGTTTTGACCTCCTGTGTATGACTCTTGGCTATTATCTCTGACTCTGATCCTGCCCTCTGATCCTGTACTTTCGCCTATCTGCCTACCTGTTGCCGAACCTTGCCTGTCTGACCATTCTACTCACCAGTGGGCGCTCGCCACTGGTGAGGTGTTAACTACGCCAGCTCCGCTGGTTAGCAGCTCTGCTAGGCTATAGTTTAGCCCTAATTACCTGCTCAATAGGTACCTGTCGTTTTAGTATTACTGTGTCTCGTAGGCTGCAGTATAGTCTGAATCACCCGCTCTTCGGGAGATTCAGCCTCTTCAGTATTGTTCCTCCAACTTGCTGGAGGCTGTACGTTAGTACACTCTCAGTGTACTGTTTAGATCTCACCAGCCCCTCTGGTGAGGTCTCATGAAAGCATTATAGTTACGGTTACTCCAATCACTACACATTCTGCTCTCAGTCTTGCTATACTGGCATTATTGGTGATTCTGCGGATCACACATAATCGGGTATAGCGTCTGCATTCTTGGTGACTCCGCAGATCACCAATAATCAGATGTTTGAGTTGTGGCAATAAACCGTCACACATTACTTCTAAAATCAGTTTTCTTTCAGTTATAACTGAGAGCAGCTGATTAAGTGCAAAAGGAGCCTTACCGCGTTTACTGTTTTAGAACTTTTAAGGGCCTGTTTCCACTGCACACAGTTTCTGGATGCAGAAAACTGACTCCAATGAATGTCTATAGGCCTGTTTCCACTAAACGTGATTTTTCTGATGCAGATTTCCCATAGGCATTCATTCATCTGCATCCAGAATCCGCATGTAATGGAAATAGGCCCTAAACCTCTTGGGTGTCTCCTCCTACTTATTGATGTCCTTTCCCCCTGCGGGGCTCAGCGCTAGTTTAGTAGCTAATTTATAGCGTCTATCCTGTCTCGTTTATTGTTTTGGAGAGCGAACCTCCATATCTCAGGAAACACCAATGACCCGTTAGGAGATGGACAATACTCCATAAGCGCGTTGTTGTGGTTGCCGCTTTTGCAACCTGGTTCGTATTATCTCGTACTACGATATACAAACTTGTCTTAATATACTAAACTATATGAGGCCTCTGGGGTCTCTGTTTCTTTTCTCTATTTCTGGAAAGTACATCCTAACTTCTGGACCCCCAAATGTTCTTGATTGATTGTATGGTTTAAAAAAATCAAGGCAATCAACTATACACTATTCAATCTTTTCTAAAAAAAAAAAATTGTCCAAAATATTCTGCTGCAACCCATTAATAATGACCAGAAAATTGATAAAAAAAATGTATTGATTGAAAATTTGATTAACCTATTTTGGTTCCTGGACGTAGAAACTACGTCCAGGAACCATGCGCGCTGCCGCGCGCTCCCGCGGCCGATCGCGTGCGTGCACGCGCACTCCCGGCCGCGGATTCGGTAGCCACAGAATCAATGTATCGGGCTATGGTGCCCGATCACTGATTCCTCTCCCGGAAGCTTCGCTTTTTCTGGCCGTTCCCTCCCCGAGGCGTCACTCTAAGCGCGTGTTACGCTTAGAGTGACGTCATGTAAACAAACTCATGGCTGCCATCTTGTGGCCAAAAAGTAAAACTACAACAAAAAGTAAAAAAAAATTTAAAATCAACACACATTTACATTAAAAAAACTTTGGTTTACATCCCACCCTCCCAAAAATACCCAAATAAAATGTTTAATATAAAAAAAAACCCATTACAATAAAAAAAATAAAAAAAACATGTAAATATTTACCCAAGGGTCTAAACTTTTTAAATATCAATGTAAAGATGAAATATTTCTATATATTTTTTATTTGAAACTTGTAAATAGTGATAGATGCAAAACGGAAAAAATGCACCTTTATTTCCAAATAAAATATTGTCGCCATACATTGTGATAGGGACATAATTTTAACGGTGTAATAACCGGGACATATGGGCAAATACAATACGTGAGTTTTAATTATGGAGGCATGTATTATTTTAAAACTATAATGGATGAAAACTGAGAAATAATGAATTTTTTCCGTTTTTTCTTATTCTTCTTGTTAAAATGCATTTACAGTAAAGTGGCTCTTAGCAAAATGTACCCCCCAAAGAAAGCCTAATTGGTGGTGGAAAAAACAAGATATAGATCAGTTCATTGTAATAAGTAGTGATACAGTTATAGGCTAATCAATGGGAGGTGAACATTGCTCAAGTGAAAACGACGGAACGCGATTGGGTTAAACTGCTAACAGAAAACAAAATATTGTTACAAAAGTGCTACTTTTTGCAGTAAACGCAACAAATTTTAATTTAAAGGAATCACCAGCCAAATTACATAAAAAACGGTTTACTTACCTGGGGCTTTCTCCAGTCCCTTGCAGCTGACTTGTCCCACACCGCAGCTCCGCTCTCCCCTGCAGGCCAGGGGTCCCCACACTGTGTCTCGCCAGGGGTCCTCTACTGCGCCTGCATGAACACCGCTGTCAATCAAGGCTATGTTGTCTGCACGCCTGCTCAGTGCGCCGCGCACAACGCAGGCTTGATTGATTCATGCAGGCACAGTAAGGCCGACCTCAAGGTCATCCTCTGCACCGTGCGGGAAGCCCGGGCCGGCGGCTGCAAACGGAGCTGTCATCATGGGTATGTTAGCTGCAAGGGGTTGGTGAAAAGCCCCAGGTAAGTAAATATGCTTTCATCTAATTAGGCTGATGATTCCTTTCCACCATGATCAACACTGAAAAGTAATATCAATTTTATGCCAAAAAAGTAACATATCTCAAGAGCATTTCAGTATTTATAACTGCAGCTGAATGAGCGGCCACTAGACTTGTATGTACAAACTACTGTGAGCCTAAATTGATGGCCATGTCAGTGGAAGGCAATGATCCAGTCCACAGAGTGGCTGGCATAAATATCAGATTATAGAAGGGCAAACTGCCCATTAGTCTATAAACAGAGGCATACAAATTGATCACTGGAGACAATAAGCGGATCCAGTAGAGCGCTATACACTTGGAAAGGTGCGGAACTAAACGGCTCAGTATGATTTCACCCGGACTGTAGGGGATCCACAGTAATGTTGCTCCATGCGAGGAGAGACTGGTCTGCTGTCCACAGACTATACGCGTGCATGCTGTGTGTAGTAAGCTCTGTGTTGTCACAGCAGCAGTGATGCAGGCAAATGCCCAAGAGCCATCTCACCTGGGAAGCATTACTATCTTTTGTCTCATGCAGGAGTCCTCTATTGTCCTCTACTGAGACAGGAGTGTAAATGCAGTGAGCTGCTGGAGACTTCTCATCATTAATCAACATTGAATTTTAATGCTTGTCGCATTGATGCTTCAATCAAGTTTTTTTTTGTTTGTTTGTTTTGTGGTGTGTGGCACTATAACATATGCACTTTTTACTCCATATATTTAGAATTTGTCTGATGATACATGCATAGTTGATGAAAGCCCCATTGCCGGATTTATTAAGCCAAGTTCACAGAAAACTAGCGCAACAGTGGAGCAGTTCCAGGAGTTCACCAATCAAAATTCTTGTCAACTGTATTATTTTACATTAAGTACAAATGCACGGTAAAGATGACATTGAAGTTTAAGAAGGAAAAATCCCAATAAGTTTGTACCATTTCCACCTTAGGCTATGTTCACAGTGGTGCATTGTGGTGTGACATAATGGCCGCAATGTAACGTGGCTTTCCACACTGCAGTACACCACCTATGCGACATTCACAGTGCAGCCGGTGCATTGTGATATAACTGCTTGCGGCATCCCACAAAACACATGCATTGCCATTGACAAGTGAAGCATGCTTTTCATTGACTCTATGCTTTATTGTATGCGACGCAATGCGTGGATAACATGCTGCGCCACCTTTCTCATTCTGTTGCGTTTGCTGTTACAGGGAACACAATAATCACTTGGAACGAACCTTAGCTGCATGGTTATGCATGGAAGGGAAAGAATGATTGCTGCCTTTTTGTTGACTCTTAGCCAATCAGGAAGCGTAGTTTCAGACTAGCTGGGAGTGGGGAGGGAGTGGCCAGGCAGCTAGAGATTGCTGAAGTGAAAATAAGGTCCAATTCACACAGGCATCTGCTCGACGTTTACATCTGGCTGCGGTGCTCATCGTTTACCTCCCTTTGCGTGACTGTTGCGTTCCGATCCCAATTTTTCCCATAATTTCAACTGACCCTGGAAGCAACATGCTGTTTCCAAGGTCGCTGCGCCTCTGTGTACCCCTGCGTGGGTGAAAAATGCTGGTAGCCGCTGGAAGCTGGCAAATGCTTTTCTGCACTCTTGCAGAAAAGTATTTCACCAACACGCCGGCAGACGCCCGTGTGAACCGGCCCTAAGAAGCAGGTCTTATTTTGCAAAAATTGCAACATTCAACAAATGCTTTCATATATAATTCATTTAAAATAATATTCTGTAAAATGCATGTGAAAAATGTTCATGAACTTGTGCTTTAATTGTTTTTACATCCATATTGATATGATTGTTTTTCCATTAATTGCCATTTCAGGTTTAAGAAAGCATTAGAATAATATCTAGCAGTACTCAGGAATTCAGTGAGTGGGAGACTCTCAGTCTTGTGGTTCTGAAATATTTACTGACTTATAACATAATATATGTAAAATTCTCACAAAACCAACTGATCTGTGTCTAGTGTGATGGTAACATTTCCCGATTTCCTTTATCAACAGTAGCCGTTACAGAGCAAATCTAGGGGTGTTTATTGTACCGCATCAGTACCCCAATGCACAGCCATTAGCTAAATCTCTCCATACTAGCATCCTTCCAGAGAAGGCATTATTAGCAGGTTTCAGCACAACTGTTTGCTCAGTCTAGGCACATCAGATGTTCCTAGCCCACAGTAAGACATTCATATTTCAGTCTCTTTGATATTACAAACTATGCAATTATGACATCTCAAATAAAATCCGTTTTATTGGCCTCTTACCTTCCTGAGCAATTTAAGATGCAGATATATAATATTTTAGGACATATACTGGTGAAATAGGTTGATGGGGATAAACCAAATGAAATAAATCCAATAAAATTGTTTTGCAGTTGGTAAAAGTACATTTTTGCAGCTCACAAAGCTTAGCCCAAACTTGTTGTCAAACAGAAAGCACCTTTTAATTTCTCAGCAGGGCTTCCCACTCGTCCACTGATGTGACAGATGAGAATCTTTGGCTCTGGTTCAGATCAAGGAATCATTGGTTGAGCTCTGGCAGTAGATTTAATTATGCTTATGCCAGGGCTTCCTTTCTGTATAGCAATGGAGTTCAATGATGCTTAGGCCTGTTACACATCTAACAACGCGTGCAGGAGCCGTTCTCCTGCACGCGGTTTACTAGCCTGCGGCTGTCATCGGGAACCTGCGGTGCGACGCTGAGTAGCGGCGGTAGTATCAATTAACCCGACAGGGAAACGCCGATTCCCGACGATAAAATGCGCCGGGATGCGTCGTACCGCAACGCATCGAAATGCAGCGTCGGGTGTGAAAGGTAAAATGAAAGTCTATGGACTTTCCTTTTAACTTAGTTAACGCAAAGTATAGACTTTGCTTTAAAACGCTGAAAAAGGGCTCTGGTGTGAAAGAGCCCTTACAGGTTGTCATGAGGATCTTATGTCAAGATTGACAGAAGGTTTCAAGCCGTCCTCAACAACTGGGACTGCTTGTTGGGTGACAGCAACAGGAACTTTAAGAGAAAGTTTTTCTTTCTTTCTTTTCTTTTTGTTTTCAGGAAATAAAAAGGCATAAGGATTTAAAAAGGTTTAACTGGAAGGGGGTCAATGCTTTTTTTTCTTTTTTGTTATGCTAAACATAATTAGAAATAAAAGCAAACAAGTTATGTTGGTGAAACAGTAAGCATAAGCAACAAGAGATGTGTGGTGCTGAAGAAACAATAGAGATCACTTACCAAGATGCTTAATACAAACCTGAAGCGAAAATAAACGTATGAGATAATGAAGTCTCATATTGTTTCCGGTACAGGAAGAGTGAAGAATCTTCAGTTGTTATGTATGTAAAAGAGCTTCTTTGAGCTCTCCAACCCAACTCGGGGCAGGGAAGGTCAAAGGGTCATTAGTTCTGCTCTGTTTTATAGTTTAAAATACAGAGTGTAGTTTGTAAGCTGCAAATATGATAGAATGATGCAATGCTATACAAAAAATGCAATATAACTGTAAATAAAAATATGAGACTCTTTTCTTTGCTACTAATGTTTTATTCCTTATCTGTACTACACATAGAATTCATATACATATATCATATTTTTCGCTTCAGGGTCACTTTTAAACTGCATCCTAATGCATTTGAGAAATATTTAACCCTTGGGCTGAATTAACAGGATTATTTACTATCACCTTGTCATACTATCTTCAGTTTCTTTAGCAGAACAGACAATATATGTTGAGTATTCTTAGCTAAGGGTGGTAAATACGTTTTTATTATTATTATGGGTTTATAAAGCGCCAACATATTCCATGGCACTAGTAAGTAAGTTTTGAGTGTATGTGGGAACTTGCACATTATAGTGTACTTATACTAAAAGCACACCTGATCTGAGGCAAGGTTATCTAAGGTTATTATAGTGGTATGTTCATGCTGAAACCACACACCTCTGTGAGTTTCTCTCCTTGTTCCCCCTGGTCCCCATAATCACTCCTGTTGGCTATAGTCACATTTTCAGACAGGAAGAGGCAGGCTTTCTGCAGTTTTTCCTCCAAGACCCGCCCCATTCCCTTCTCCTAAGGGGGATGACAAAGAGGATGGAATGGGAGGGTGATGAGGAGGGAACATTGCCACAAGCCTGCCTCTTCCTGTCTGAAAATCTGACTGTTGCCAAAAGTCACATTTTCAAATTTTTCACATTTTCAAAGGCGTGATTAGTGATTGGCGGAAGGAGGAGAGGAATGGACAATGCACAGACATATGTGGGTCCAGCATGAACCTTTTTACTTACCTTATGCTGGGCATACACTTTTGCCCGTGTAATCGAGCCCCTGGCTCGATCCCGGCACGTCCCCGCAGGGGCCCGGATTGATTCCCGCTTGTCCTCACGGGTGCTTCTTATCTTCTTTTCGTTTTTTACCATTGTCCTGCCCGTGGTATCGAGCGGGGGAATCGATCCGGCGGGTGATCGGACACATCGGAAATTAACAATCGAGCCATCAGCGGCTCGATTACACGGTACAAAAACGTACCGTGTATTCCCAGCATAACATAGCCTTGCTTCAGGTGTGCTTTAGGTGTGCCCTTATTAATTGAATTGAGACTCTGACCAATAATGCCAGGTGCTTATGTTACTGATTTTGCTTACTTTTGAAACTTCAAGCAAGTAATTGTTTACTTTCCAAATTGAGTCCTCTGTAGGCTTTACTCCCATATGTTTGCAGATGTTATCAGCACCTTAACAGACAGATAATGAATGTAGTGAATCCATTTAAAACTGCAGAAGAAAAGGGGACAGTTTCAAAACCTATTATTTAAGCAGAGATTGGCACACACGGTATGCTGTTTACTATCAGTGTAAGGACTTTGTAAGCGCTTATACCATATATAGTAGGTCTGGACTGACATGTTTTTATCCAATTAACGAATAATGTAATGCAATTTTTATTATCAGTTGTGGATCTCATTAGTAACATTACTTAAGATAAAACAACTTACAGTGTTGTATACTCTCACCTTCCAAATGACCTTGTACATTTTCCATGCATTCCTTCTCCAAAACTCTGCGCTGTGCGGAACCATCAGGACAGTCAGGCAGAGGAAGATGCAGGACATCAGGAGGATCCTGACAATGGTGCAGTAAGGCCATGCAAGTGAATGATATGATAATAGTGATAGGAGCATTCTAGGCGACACCCTCCTCTATTCACATCTGGTGTATTAATTTCTCCTTCAATGAAATCCTTTATAGAATATTGATAAGAGTGTCAGCAAATAGTAATGTAACGTAATGTTTATTTAATAGCGTGACTCAAAGAGTAATGATGTGCCACTAGCAACCAACCAAATGTCAGGTGTCATTAGGCTGACTAGACTAAACTGTTACAAGCAACCTAATTGGCTGCTACGCTTCACAGCTCTTCATAAGAGGCTATTACCAAAAGCACAAGCTGCTAAGAAGAAATTATGAGAATGTTAGTCACTGTGCAGAATGGGTAGCATGGCAAATAAATGGTGTGGCATCTCGTGTAGCAAGAGGTGAGGTTGGTAAAATGTTTGTATATGTAGCAGTGGCGTAGCTGTAGAGGGTGCAGAGGTTGCAACCGCATCGGGGCTCCTGGACCCGAGGGACCCTCCTTTATCCATCCTATTAGCTTTTCATTGGTGCTATGCTGATAATGAATACCTCTATATGTGCATTGAATTATTGTGTAAATTCATAAAATGTTTCCACTCTAAATTCACCTCGCTGACACTGCAGCTGTGTTTGATAGATTTTGTGGCTCCATATCTATAAAGTGCTTGGGGCCCCGTGTGAAACTCACACAGGGGCCCCAAGCTCCTTAGTTACGCCACTGATATATAGGTATTTGTGAATTTCATCTACTTAGTAACAGAACCA
This sequence comes from Hyperolius riggenbachi, assembly GCF_040937935.1. NCBI lineage: Eukaryota > Metazoa > Chordata > Amphibia > Anura > Hyperoliidae > Hyperolius > Hyperolius riggenbachi. Next base: position 89,086,436 of record NC_090656.1, read on the forward strand.
ATCCTGATGTGTGGTAGGGGATTGGGAGGAAGCAGTGAAGGCCTCAGTATCCCACACTGGCCCTCAGTTGGCTGCTGCTGCTCCTCTGCTTTCTTTAGCAGGATGCTTTAAGAGTGCAGAGAGGAATCATTTTTTGCCAGAAACTCCAGTATGTGATTTAGTGGCATGCCCAGAGGGAATGAACAGCAGGTGCTTTGCAAATAATGGGAACACCAGAAATCTGTAATTTATAGTCCGGCAAACACAGAGAGGAGAATCAGTGCTGGCACATCTTTTTTCCTCCAAGCAGCCAGAGGTCCGACAGTCCAGGCACACATTAACAAAAAGGACATCCAGTCCATTAGTAGCCCGTTTCCACTATATACAGATTTGCAGCGTTTCCCCATATGCGAGCTACACGGGGAAACGCTGGTCTATTTGTTACATGGCTTGCCATCAGCTTGCACTTCGGTGCAGTGTTTTCAACAGAAAATTTTTCCAGCTGTGTGGCATGAAAAAGTACTCCAGGTAGGGCGAGATGACAGAATACAGGGCTGGCGCTTCTCTGCTTACAGCAGAGGAGGAGGTAAGCTGATGACAGCCGGGTACTCACCAAAACTAGCCGGGTGGAGCACCCGGCTAAAAGAGCCTGGGCAGAACACTGCGGTGCGAATCTGGACAGCATGCTGCAGATTTCTGCAGCCTGCAGCCGAATCAGTAAAGCCATGCATGAATTGGCTCAGCAATCCGGGCTGCAGCTACGCAGAAGAAGGGGGCTGCAGCTCCCAGTGGAAAAGCCCCTAAAGATGCTTTTGGAAATAATGATTATCATATGAAGGAAAGGTTCACAAATCTTGCTGTTCTCTGTGACGGTCGAGCATACCCTTCAAGCTGTGACATATATTAGCTCAGACCAGGGCAAGCTAACTCTGCTTTGACCTTTCCCAATTAGGCCAATACTAAACCATGTCTATTACTTCAAAACATGAAAGTATCTATTAACTCATTGCAGGAACTTCCTTGCCTTAGGCCTCATTCACATTCCACTTGCAGATGGTCGTGCGATTGGAACACAACGCCTGCGATCGCAAGCCATCTGCGCTGCCGTGTGTTGATCCCATCCACTACAGTGAATGGGTCAGTGCTGCGGTTTGCAGAAACATGCATACAGCAGTGCGATAGCTCATAACACTGCTGCTCAGCCATGCAGTCTGAACATCAAACAGTGCAGTCTATGCACTTCTGATGTTCCTGCGTGTAGAACACCAAGTACATTGGTGTTCTGCTGCACACGGCAACGCATATAGGGCTTGATTCACTAAACTGCAAAAGCGCGCAAAAAATCTAGCGTGGCCGTGTTATGAGTTATCTTGGTTTAGTGAATCAAGCCCATAGTGTGAACAAGGCCTAACTCTCAAAGCAATATTCCCATTAACAACATTCATTTTTAAAGGACAACTGAGGCGAAAATAAACTAATGAAATAAACAATCAAATCTATCTTCCTTCTCCTAAAAATGACTTTTTAAGATATTCCACACTTTTATTTTATGTTTAAATCTACTTTTTAAGTTTTAACTGTTTTATTGTTTTTGCTCAATGACACACTCATTGAAGTATGCCAGAGCTAAAATCTATGAACAATTGAATCTTTTTATCTCTTTCCTGCTCTCAGAATACATTTTCTGCTAGGAAAATGTTTTATAGTTGGAATCTCTTATCAGTGAGGGTCACAATGTTGTCACTTCCTGTCTGAGTCAGGACTGAGTCAGCCACTTACATTCCTGATATTTGACTCTTTCAGGCAGAGAAAGAGAAAAAGGAACAAAGCCTAGTTATTTGTGTGCTCGGTACTGTACATATACATGTCTATCTCATCATGTCACATGTCACCTCGGGTAACATTTAAAGCAGTAGGATTAGCCATACTATGCCAGGGAAAACACATATATAAGTAGATAAAAACTAGATCTACTTACATAACACATGTATTGTACTGTCCATGTTTTGATTTCAGTGAATGTTATATCATGCTTCCCAACTTTGGAAGATGAGAAAGAGGGACACTTAAGCCACGCCCCCTGCACGGGCTTAAGCCACACACTAGATTTTGAAAGAGGGTGACAATGGGCATGACTAAGGTGGGGAGGAGGGTGCCAGTGGGTGGGGAGTAGGATGTCAGTGGGAGGGCAGGAAGGTGCCACTTTAAGGGGAGAGGAGGGTGCCACTCTGGGTGGGGAGGAGGGTGCCACTCTGGGTGGGGAGAGAAGGGTGCCACTCTGGGTAGAAGGGTGCCACTCTAGTTGGGTGGGGAGAAGGGTGCCACTCTGGGTGGGTAGGAGGGTGTTACTCTGGGTGAGTTGGTGGGTGGGGAAGAGGGTGCCACTCTGGGTGGGTAGGAGTGGTTGGGTAGGAGGGTGCCACTCTGGGTGGGGAGGAGGGTGCAACTCTGGGGGGAGAGGAGGGTGCCACTCTGGTTGGGTGGGGAGAAGGGTGCCACTCTGGGTGGGTGTGGAGGAGGGTGCCAGGTGAGTGGGTGGCGACGGTGCCACTCTGGGGAATGTGAAGGGAGGAGTGTGCCGCTCTTTGAGGTGGTGAGATGGAGGGTGCCAGTGGACAGAGGAGGGAATGAAGAGAGATCAAGGCACCAGCCACGGACAGCCGCTGAAGTGTAATGCAGGTAGGGGGGGCCGACATCACTTCTCCCTCCCTCTCCATCATGTGACCCCCTTTCTCATCATTGGAAACAGGAAGTAGAAAGAAGCCGGTCACCGGAATGGAAGGGGGGTCACATGATGGGGAGGGAGGGAGGAGTGATGTCGGCCCCCTCCCTGCGTTACACTTCAGCGGCTGTCCGCGGCTGGTGCCTCAATCTTTCTTCATTCTCTCCTCTGCAGGCCGGGACACAAGGGGCGGGACAGCGGAACCCCTCCCCCAACCCAACCACTGAATCCGGGACAGTTGGGGGGCCTGGTTATATAGTAAATGAAGAGAATTCTGTTCCTTGTGGGAACCTTGTTTTTTGCCCACAGTTTAGGCTAACTCGTGAAGTCATTTCTGCCCTTTAGTTTTTTCTTTTTTCCTCCAATCACTGAGTCACCTCAGCCTTGCTTGTAAACACAAGTGAGCAGGGATCGTGTTTCAGATAAGCAGCTGGCAGGGAAATAAAGGGAAGAGGAGGAATATATTATAGATAAAAAGAACCCCCAGCATGCAACTTTATGGCACTGACTACTAAAGGGCCAGTGCTCCTTAAAGTGGATCCGAGATGAACTTTTACTCATTGCATAATTATGTTCCTTTCCTATTGTTTATAGGGCATTCCTCAAGCCAAACATTTTTTAGTCCTTGTTTTAATACTCTAATTCCCTATAAACTACACAAGCCACACCCACAGGTTTTCAGAGAGCCAAGGCACATTCAGACAGTAGCAAGGGCTCATGGGAGCTCAGTCTGGGCAGGAGGAGGGGGAGGTATTACTAGCCAGAGATTTCAGAGGCAGAGGGGAGGAGGGAGGAGGAGGGGGGATTAGGTTTTTTGCTCGAGATGCAGATAAGCCTGCCTCTGTGTAATGTTTACAAACAACATGGCTGCTGTCATTCTATCACAGGAATAATCAAGCATATTCTGTTAAAGCTGTTTGCAGCTAGATTTGCTGTGTAAACTATCTAAACTTTAGGCTATGTAGACAAGTTACTTTTTTAGTTAGTTTTTCATCTCAGATCCGCTTTAAGTATGTGATAACTCCAAATTATAACATAGTTACATAGTTATTTGGGTTGAAAAAAGACATATGTCCATCGAGTTCAACCAGAGAACAAAGTACCACACTAGTCTGCTCCCTCACATATCCCTGTTGATCCAGAGGAAGGCAAAAAACCCTTAGAAGGCATGGTCCAATTAGCCCCAAAAGGGAAAAAATTCCTTCCCGACTCCAGATGGCAATCAGATAAAATCCCTGGATCAACATCGTTGGGCATTACCTAGTAATTGTAGCCATGGATGTCTTTCAACGCAAGGAAAGCATCTAAGCCCCCTAAATGCAGGTTTAGAATTTGCCATAACTACTTCCTGTGGCAATGCATTCCACATAATGCATAACAGCAGAAAAAGTTTTGAAAGTTTTGAATGCAGGATTAGCATCTTTATCACTTAACCTCTTTCCGCCCGCGTCACGTTGATGGGCGTGGCCGCGGCGGCAGCTCCAGGACCGCCTAACGCCAATTGGCGTAAAGTCCTGGGGCTCTGTTTTGCAGGAGATCGCGCGCACGCTGCACGCGCATCTCCTGCTTGGGGGGTGGAGCTCCGCCCCGCCTTCAGTCTCCGAGCGGGAGATTGTTAGACGGCGTGATCACCGTCTATTTACTCTGTGCAGCGCTGCGATCAGCGGCAGCGCTGCACTGGGGACAGCCGTGTGACACGGCTGTCCCCCTGGGGGACAAGAGAGCGATGGGCTCTCATAGGGTGAAGCCTATGAAAGCTGATCGCCATGATTGGCTGGCTGGGGGAAGGGAGGGAGAGAACGGGTTTAAAGGAACAGGGTTTTTTTTTTAAAAAAAGACACAAACAAATATTGATTAAAAAAAATAAACATGGGGGGAGCGATCAGACCCCACCAACAGAGAGCTCTGTTGGTGGGGAGAAAAGGGGGGGGGGAATCACTTGTGTGCTATGTTGTGTGGCCCTGCAGCTTGGCCTTAAAGTGAACCTAAAGCCGATAAAAAAAATGAGATTAACTCACCTGGGGCCTCCCTCAGCCCCCTGCAGCCGATCGGTGCCCTCGCAGCTCCGCTCCGATGTCCCAGGACCCGCCGGTGAGCACTTCCGGTTTCGCCGTCACCGGCCGACAGGCATGGGAACGCGAGTGATTGTTTGCGTTCCCAGCCTGTATATCGCCCCCTATGCTGCTATTGCGGCCAGGAGGCCGCAATAGCAGCATAGGGGACGATATACAGGCTGGGAATGCGAACAATCACTCGCGTTCCCATACCTGTCGGCCGGTGACGGCGAGTGACGGCGAAACCGGAAGTGCTCGCCGGCGGGTCCTGGGACATCGGAGTGGAGCTGCGAGGGCACCGATCGGCTGCAGGGGGCTGAGGGAGGCCCCAGGTGAGTTAATCTCATTTTTTTTTATCGGCTTTAGGTTCACTTTAAAGCTGCAGTGGCACATTTTACTGAAAATGGCCTGGTCACTAGGGGGGTTTAGCCCTGCAGTCCTCAAGAGGTTAATACACTCAGACCAGTTATTGTTGAAATTTGATTTTTATGGTGACACTCCCACTTTAAGTTGTCAAGTGGCACAAAAGCAGCTGCCAGGAGGTGATTTCACCACCTTCTGCTGCCCCGCTGAAAGAGACCTAAAAGTGATCTGACATGATGTAAATCAAACGACCTTGTTTATACCACCTGTGCCTGCTACTGCAATAATAATTCACACTAGGGCTGCCTATAGGTGCTAGATTATCATTGCTCAGGAAAACTGCTTGTTGTATTTTAAAGTGAAACACTAGCATCAGTGTCAGCGTTATTAATGAACTAATGTGTGGGATCACTAACTACTCACTGCTATTGTATTGCTGTTAAAGCCCTGCAGGGGGATGCCTCATGGTCTTTCTCCAACCTCTCCTCTCCACAGAACAAGCTGGTCATCAGGTAGCTTAGCAGCGTGTCTGTACAGTGTGAATGTTTGAGCTTTATTCTAGCTTCCATGTGCATTAGGTGCTGTAAAATGCTGCCCTCCCTCTCTGGATGCTGGAATGTTATTAAAAGTGTTTTCATACTGCTTGCTATGTGGCCATTCAAAACCAAACTGCGGTTGGCATTGCATGCTGGGTAATTGCTACACAGCCACTGCCTACGGGAGTTTTGTTCTTCGCATAGTGAATGTATTCTTCTGACTGAAGCAAAACAGAAACAATATCATATTTGACTGAAAACTGTTCAAGAATTTAGAATGCAAATTCCTGGTATTCTTTTGCTGCAAAACTTTAACTGGAATGGAAATGTGTTTCCTGTATTTAGTATACAAAGAAAAATAAAAGTTTTCTTTGTATCTGAGATACACCGAGTGCACTTTGTGGAAAAGGTTTTATAAATGTCTATTAAAAAGTGAATGTGCCGTAAATTATTTATCAGTAAAGAAACTGAAAGGTTCTATAAATAAGTGACTTTCATATATTTATATATAAAACATTTATAATATTCACATATTGTTAGCAAAGTCAATAGAATACTAAATTCTACTTTAAAAAAAAAAAAAAAAGATTCTCATAATTTTCGTCAAAGGGAAAAGCAATCAAACAGCCAACTCTCCTGATGATTGGAACTCTGAAGAGAGTCCAATGACTAGCCCAGCCCCTGGAAACATTGAGGGTGCGGTCACACTGTACACTTTGCGGTGCATTATAAGATATTGCAATGCGCTGCAATGATCCCACAGTGGGTCCATTCACATGGGCACGCTGGCTTCCCAGTGCATCTGGTTCCATTAGAATAACACAAGCCGAGCTCTGAGCTACTGGATAACAGTCACCTTGCACTTGCTGTACAAATGAGTAGTGGTGAGATACAGTGTGTTGTGACACCCACCCAGGGACGGATCTAGACCAAGTTGCGCCTGGGGCAAGGACAGGTTTTGGCGCCTAAAGGTCAGGTTTTGGCGCCTAAACTGCCATTTCCCATCCAGTTTTGGCACCTAAAGGTCAGGTTTTGGCGCCTAAAGATCAGGTTTTGGTGCCTAAACTGCTATTCCCCATGCAAATTTTGCCGCCTTTTTAAGAATTCAACAAACTGCGCCTGGGGCAAGAGACCCGCCTGCCCCCCCCCCCCCCCCCCCCTAGATCCGTCCCTGCACCCACCACTGGAAGAGCTTAATGTTGAAATCCAGTGTGAACTTACCCTAAAAGTGGCAGTGCTTTTTAAGTAGAAGTTGATTTATTATTCATTTTTAAATATACGTTACACATGAAAAAAAAAACACTGCATGTAGCATTAGCTAAGTACACTCTGGGCTTGATTTGCAAAGCCTTAAGGTACTGTACTTGTGCATATCAAACTACTGGTAATTACAATGAATGTTTGTGAATTTTGGAGAAAATGTCAGCTTGATGTATGTACAGGTATCCCTGTCTTGTGCACCTGACTTTAGCTATGCAGAATATTTTCAGCTGGTTACCGTACTTACTCCTCTGGTTCCTTCCTCATCTCCTCCCCTCCCCTCTCCATAGGAAACCACATGTAGCTAAGATGTTGCGTTCTCTGCCACTGCCTTCTAGTAACCTGTCGTGAAGATTAATTCATCGGTCAGAAGGGTATCTGTATGGCGTACGTACAAAAAGGGCGCCTGGACAAAAAGGGCGCGGGGTGTAAACTCTAAATAATAATTAATCATTAATAGGGTTTATAAATATAGTGTGCTATATTTCGTTTACAAATAATGTTTAACAAAATTATAAATCATTAAATAATGTTTATTAAATCGGAAATTGTGAAAACGTTAATCTTCCCTGTTTCAAAAGTTAAACTTATAATTACGTTTATAAAAAAACCAATAATATATGTTTAATTGTTATAATTGTATATTATTGTGAATAACCGTCATTTATGGTTTGTTCTTATAATAAAATCTGAAAATATTGTTTATAAAGATGATATAAATATAACTACGTTCGTAATAAGTGTTGTAATACATTAGTAATTATTACTAAAATTATACTAAAACTATACCTAAGCCTACTCTTACATAGAACCCTACCTGTACCTATCCCTAACCCCTAGACTCCCCTGTTGGTGCCTAAACCTAAGACCCCCCTATTGGTGCCTAAACCTAAGACCCCCCTGTTGGTGCCTAAACCTAAGACCCCCCTGTTGGTGCCTAAACCTAAGACCCCCCCTGTTGTTGCCTAAGTACCCCTCCCTGTACCTACCCCTAACCCCTAGACCCCCCTATTGGTGCCTAAACCTAAGACCCCCCTGTTGGTGCCTAAACCTAAGACCCCCCTTTATTATGTGGATAATAATGTTTTACTAATTGTGGATTCAAAAAATATTTTGCAATTTATGTTACGTACTGATCGCTTTATTTTGTGAAGAATAATGTTTTACAAACAGTAAGGGATAAAACTTTAAATAATGTTTTAATTATTTAAATAAGATAAATATGTTTAGTATTTTCATAAACGTTATTCGGCACGGGTGCATTTTATAAACGTAAATCACCACAAGTTCAGTTATAAATCATTAAACATCGCCAGGCGCCGTTTGTAAACTTTATTTAGCTCCTGGCGCCGTTTATAAACTTTATTTAGCTCCGGCGCCCTTTTTTCCTACTCGGCGCCCATTAAACTCTATTTATTATGGGAGTGAATGGCGGCGCCCTTTTTGTCCACTAGCGGCATGCGCCCTTTTTTCCCAGCTCCATCTGTATGAAGCTTTTCATTCACAGTCCTTTGCTTGTACAGTATTGCTCCTGCAGTCAGGATGTTGGTGTGGTCCTTAAGAAGCAGGCGTTCAACTGTGACTCGCACAGACCAGAGGGCGGCTGGCTGTACGCATCTCGGTGTCCTTGTGTCATGAGCATTAAGTGATCCACGTACTTTTCTTGGGGTTTCTCGTGCATCCCTGAACTCTATGCATTGGTTTTCTGGTTAAGGCAGGTCCTCTACTGCATTAGCACTTTCAATTGAAATGATCCTATTTAGAGTCCTTCTTGGTGCACTTCCCAGAGTTGTAGGGTAATGCACTGCAGCTTGTGCGTTTCTTCTGCGGCTCCTGGAGCACTTGCGTTGCACTGTAGGCAGTGTGTCATGGCTCATTGACTTTAATGGCCACTGAAATTAACTGCAGCAGGAGAGAGTACAGTGAAGCAACACTGTAAGTATAAAAGGGGCCTTAGGGTTTTTCTTTCTGTATTGTTTTGATTTCGGATTGGTTTCTTTACTGTAAGTTTGGTATTGTGTATTCTGATTTAGACACATCAATGAATTTAAGTCATTTTTAAGAATTACGTGAATCTGTTTACTATCCAAACGTATTCATTCATTTTTGCACTTCAGCACTTTCATTAGGGTTTATGGCATATTAAAGCCGCTGTCTATCTTAGTCACTCATTTTGCACAGTGCAAATGTTTTTGCTCTCTGCATCTTATAGTATCCCCACTTTGTATTATATCTTTTGGGTGACTTATCTATTCATTTTTAATTTCTGCTGGTGCTCTGCTTGTACCCTTTTTTGTTTTCTGATGTGACCATTTTGGTGCACTGAAACCAAGCTTTTCTTACAGCCCTTTTGCCCTCACCCCCTCTCTACCTCTTCTGATTTCCTTCTCTCTTCTGATTTCCCTCCCTCTTTCTTCTGATTTCCATTCCTTTCTCTTCTGATTTCCCTCCCTCTTTCTTCTGATTTCCCTCCCTCTCACTTCTGATTTCCCTCCCTCCATCTTCTGATTTCCCTCCCTCTCACTTCTGATTTCCCTCTTTCTCTCTTATGATTTTCCTTCCTCTCTCATCTGATTTCCCTCTCTTTCTTCTGATTTCCCTCCATCTCTCTTCTGATTTCCCTCCCTCCATCTTCTGATTTCCCTTCCTCCATCTTCTGATTTCCCTCCCTCCATCTTCTGATTTCCCTCCCTCTCTCTTCTGATTTCCCTCCCTCTCTCTTCTGATTTCCCTCCCTCTTTCTTCTAATTTCCCTCCTTACCTCTTTCGGATTTCCCTTCTTCTTTCTTATGATTCCCTCCCTCTTCTCCCTTTCTCACCTGATTTCCCTCCCTTTCACTTCTGATTTCCCTACCTCTCTATTCTAATTTCCCTCCTTACCACTTCTGATTTCCTTCCTTCTTTTTTCTGTTTTCCCTACCTCTCGTTTCTGATTTTCCTCCCTCTTTCTTCTAATTTCTCTCCTTACCTCTTTGGATTTCCCTCCTTTCTTATGATTTCCCTCCCTCTCTCTTCTGATTTCCCTCCCTCTTTCTTCTAATTTCTCTCCTTACTTTTTTGGATTTCCCTCTTTCTTTCTTCTGATTTCCCTCCATCTCTCTTCTGATTTTCCTCCCTCTCTCTTCTGATTTCCCTCCCTCTCTCTTCTGATTTCCCTCCCTCTTTCTTCTAATTTCCCTCCTTACCTCTTTCGGATTTCCCTTCTTCTTTTTTATGATTCCCTCCCTCTTCTCCCTTTCTCACCTGATTTCCCTCCCTTTCACTTCTGATTTCCCTACCTCTCTATTCTAATTTCCCTCCTTACCACTTCTGATTTCCTTCCTTCTTTTTTCTGTTTTCCCTACCTCTCGTTTCTGATTTCCCTCCCTCTTTCTTCTTATTTCTCTCCTTACCTCTTTGGATTTCCCTCCTTTCTTCTGATTTCCCTCCCTCTTCTAATTTCTCTCCTTACTTTTTTGGATTTCCCTCTTTCTTTCTTCTGATTTCCCTCCATCTCTCTTCTGATTTCCCTCCCTCTCTCTTCTGATTTTCCTCCCTCTCTCTTCTGATTTCCATCCCTCTTTCTTCTGATTTTCCTCCCTCTCTCTTCTGATTTCCATCCCTCTTTCTTCTGATTTTCCTCCCTATCTCTTCTGATTTCCTTTCTTCTTTCTTCTGATTTCCCTCCCTCTTTCATATGATTTCCCTTCTTATTTCTTACGATTTCCCTCCCTCTTTTTATGATTTCCTGCCCTCTCTCTTCTGATGTCCCTCCCTCTCTCTTCTGATTTCCCTCCCTCTTTTTCTGATTTCCTGCCCTCTCTCCTGAGTTCAGTATTTTAATTTTTTCCTGCACTTGTGTTGAACAAGGATCATGTGATTTGCAATTGGTGATGTTTCCTGGCTCTTTTTATTTTCTTGGGATGGTGTTGTTGCCCAGATAGCTGCACACAACCAGGACGCTCTTCACATCACAAGCCATTTGTGTTTCTAAATGTATTGGCAGATCTCACACAACATCACAAGCAGGTCACAGCACTATTTATGACAAAAATATGCTCCAGCCATGCAGTGCAGTGTCTGCTAAGCACATTTTGCTAAATTAGTGCACTTGTGCATGCACAATATATGGATAATGAACGGACAAAACAAATACGGTACATATTTACCTATTGGAGGAATTGTCTTTTACAAATAGTTCTATATATATGAAACACTCAAGAGGACCCTACCCGTATCCTCTCTTTGTCTTATTATTGAAAATAGATGAACAATTTATGAAATAAAATTGAAATTTGAATCTATGATTTCATTTTGCAAATGAAGCCCAGTGTGAAATTGCTCAATCCTAATTCTTGCCAGCTACAACCATTGCAAACCGGTTTGGCAGTGACACAAATCTTGTGCTCTGCGAAACTTGGGGCTTCAGCTTCTGTGGTGGCAGTTCACTTTGTTTTTAGATCAGTGGGCACAGTGATCAGATGCATATCAGTTCATTGCAAAGAGTTCATTGGCATAAAAAGTTAACTTTCATTCAAAAAAAACCCTATTTCACTGTATTTTATTCCTGACACAAAATTATCACCTGACTTTTCATTATAGTCATATTATTCATCAGCACAGGTGAAGGAGAGTGCAGCTAAAATCGCTCCATAATTCTGAATGGATTACATAGGCAGACTGATTGCTATAAAAGAGAGGCGGAGGTGCTTAGAATCAATGTCTTCTTGTGTTAGCAATGGCTACCTCCAAAGATCCATGTGAAGCCATCATCGCTTTGCTACAGACCTCTGGGCCCGGGGCGGATTTTCATCCTGGGCCACTTTCTCCTACCGTTTATTAGAACATCAAGACCTATAAGGCGAGAGATTCAATTGCAGTGAAGAAGGTTTCAGGTTATCTGAGGGTATCCAGCAAGCACCAGAACTGTATTTTTCTGAAGAGTCAGCTAAGTTGCCATTAAAACAGAACTTGCCCATTATTCGAAGCTGGTGGGTTTGAGTGCATCTGCACATATAGTGAGTCATGAAGTGAAATCCTGTCTTTCTAAAAAACAAAAGAAAAGGGCAGACTGAAATTCTGCAGGAGGCACAAGGATTGGACAGAGGAAGATTGGTGAAGTTGTTTTCTCTAATGATGCAGCATCTTTCCAGTTGTTTGGGACCCCTGCAAAATTGTTTGCATGGAGAAGGAGTTGAGAATACAACCATGAGTCATGTGTTGTGCCAACAGTGGGCTTGATTCACAAAGTGGTGCTAACCTACTTAGCACGTCTAAAGTCTTTAGACGTGCTAACCAGGGTGCTAAGTAGGTTAGCACCGGATTTCTCAATCAGATCGCGCGCTAACTTTGCGCGCGCAAAGTTTTACGCGTGCTAAGTCCCATAGGCTTTAATGGGCACTTCACGCGCGTAAAGTTTTATGCGCATAAGGTTTTGCGCGCGTAAAGTTTTACACGTGAAAACTCGTTTAGACGTGCTAAGGGGGTTTTCACAGGCGTGCTAACAGTTAGCACCGCTTTGTGAATCAAGCCCTGTGAAGCATACGGAGACAATCCATGTGTTGGGCTGCTATTCATCCAAGGGAGTGGGCTCGCTTACAGTTCTGCCCAAGGAACCAAATTGACTAAATAATGGTTTACAATGTCCTTAAAAAGCATTTTCTCCCAACAATCCAGGCGTAATTTGGTGGTATGTGTATTTTGCAGCATGATGGAGCATCATGTGCAAGGCAAAAGTGATAATGAAGTACAGTATCTCAAACATCGTTACTTTTGAGGTAATGTCCGGTGTTAGTGTTAGTGCTAACAACTAACCAACAAACGTTGATTCAGGGAGCACCTTCAATTATTAATGTACATAGTGTATTGCATGCTTTCAAAACTTTAAGTTTCTTGATTCTGATCCATTTCTGTAGCATACCTGAAGATGAAACGTAAAGTCTTGAAAGCTTACAATAAAGTATGTACAGTTAGTCATCAAAGGTATTACCTGTATGAATGTTTGTTGGTTAGATCTCAGCAAATCAATAGATTGAATTGTAGAACTTGTGGCCAGGAAATTCTATAAATCTTTAATTCCATTGAACACCTATGGTCAGTTCTCAACAAAGAATCAGACAATAAGAAGCCCACAAATGTTGATCAATTCCATGCACTAACCAGGCAAGAATGTATGACCATCAGTTATGATTTGGCACAGAAGCTGTTATGCAGGATGCCAGAGGAAATTGCAGAAGTTATGAAGCTGAAGATTAAACACTGTACATATTGCCTCTTTGATGTATCTGCAGTAAAAACCTTTTTGTAACTCATGAAATCCTTTAATTGATCTTCAGTATGCCATACAAACATTTACAAAATAGTAGATCAAAAGGCTGAAACAGCAAAGTTTGCAAAACACTACTTTTGTGTCATTACTAAAACTTGACCAGTTGTTGTATATAGCTACAAAATCAAAGAACAAGACCAGAAAATAGCGTAAAAAGACGACAAAATTAAATGTTCAAAATAAATATTATACAATATAGTCTTCAGTAGTTGTAAATCCCTGCTACTTCATACAATAGGCTTGATTCACAAAACAGTGCTAACTGTTAGCACGGCTTTTTGCGTGTTTTCACGTGAAAAAACGGTTTTCACGTGCAAAAATTCACGTTTTGCTAAATTTTTTGTGCGTTAATGTTCGCGCGATAATATGAATTTATCTCGCGAACGTGACTGTTAACGCATTAAAAATTTGCGTTAATGCGCAAGCACACATTTGTGCGTGCGATTACCGTTATCACGCGAAATTTTGCGCAAACCATGTTTCACAGCATGCTAACAGTTAGCACCGTTTTGTAAACAAGCCCCATGTGTTGGTAAGCAGTAGCTGTGTTAGCCAAGTTGTCAGCACTGAGTTATGACAAGACACAGAACATTTATATTGCGCTTTTCACCTGGCGGATTCAAAACCTTAGAGCTGCAGCCACTAGGACGCGCTCTATGGGCAGTAGCAGTGTTAGGGAGTCTTGCCCAAGGTAAAATAGTCCTACTAAATAGGTGCATGCTTATTGAACAGGAAGAGCCGAGGTTTGAACCCTTGTCTCCTCTGTCAGAGGCAGAGCCATTTCACCATTATACTATCCAGCCACTAGAACAGCTGCATAGACATGTAGCCAGCTAAAGCTACATACACACGGGCTACAACTGTCGACGCAACCACGTGGCACGTGCGTGTTGCGGCGACAGGTCGCCCATGTGTATGATGCGCGCGCCCCGAATTGTCGCTTGTCAGCGCTGTCGCCAGGCGTCTGACTTGGTCAATCGCCGGCAACAGCTGTCGCCGCAACTGTCGCTAGTCCGCCGTGTGTATGCGGACTAGCGACAGCAACTCCATACACAATGTATGGAGCTTACGGCGGGGGGACGGCGGGGGGAGGAACCTTCGGCGACAGCTTCCGCCGAATCTGTGTCCCTCTGTGCGCCGTGTGTATGGCTGTTGCACAGAGGGACCTGGCAACTAGCTGTCGCTGCTTTTTTTTTTTTTATTTCCCTGGCTACATTTGTGCTTCGTGTGTACGAGGCTTAAAGGGACACTTAAGTCGAACAAAAAAAATGAGTTTTACTCACCTAGGGCTTCCAATAGCCACCTGCAGCTGTCCGGTGCCCTCGCCGTCTCTCTCCGATCCTCCTGGCCCCGCCGGCAGCCACTTCCTGTTTCGGTGACAGGAGCTGACAGGCTGGGGACGCGAGTGATTCTTCGCGTTCCCAGAAACATTAGCACCCTCTATGCTGCTATGTGGTATATGATATATGCTATAGCAGCATAGATGGCGCTATTGTGGCCAGGAATGCGAAGAATCACTCGCGTCCCCAGCCTGTCAGCTCCTGTCACCGAAACAGGAAGTGGCTGCCGGCGGGGCCAGGAGGATCGGAGGGAGACGGCGAGGGCACCGGACAGCTGCAGGGGGCTATTGGAAGCCCCAGGTGAGTAAAACTCATTTTTTTTGTTTGACTTAAAGTGAACCTTAAGTGTCCCAAAAAAAATGAGTTTTACTCACCTGGGGCTTACCTCAGCCCCCTGCAGCTGATCGGTGCCCACGACGAGTCGCTCTGATGCTCCGGGTCCCGCTGGCGGCCACTTCCGGTTTCGCCGTCAGGACCCGTCAGGCTGGGGAACGCGGCTGATACTACGCGTTCCCAGCCAAAATAGCACCCCTATGCGGCCATATGTCCGCATACGGGTGCCTATGCGGACATATGGCCGCATAGGGGTGCTATTTTGGCTGGGAACGCGTAGTATCAGCCGCGTTCCCCAGCCTGACGGGTCCTGACGGCGAAACCGGAAGTGGCCGCCAGCGGGACCCGGAGCATCAGAGCGACTCGTCGTGGGCACCGATCAGCTGCAGGGGGCTGAGGTAAGCCCCAGGTGAGTAAAACCCATTTTTTTTGGGACACTTAAGGTTCACTTTAAGTGTCCCTTCAAGTCTCTCGTGTGCCGTAGGCCTTGCAGCCACAAACTATCACTAATGCTCAAGTAAATTTGGCAAGTATTTTTAGAAGATTATACTTTAAATTTAATTTGGGCAGACTTCTCTTCCTTTGTCAGGTTTTTGTGCTTTATTTTCTTGGTTTTGTATTCTACATCTACACCATTTAGAATCTAAAATATAGCACTGCTTAATATTTTGTTGCTTTAATAAAAAGAATATTTAGAATAAATAAGGATAAAGAAACAGTCTGGCATTAGGGATGGTCGGAATGCCAATTTCCGATTCCGCGGTAAATCCGCATTCCGCCACTGCCAATTACCGATTCCGCTTTCCGCTACCAATTTCCGCATTACAATACGGAATTTCCACCTGAAATCGCGGAAATTCCGCCCAACTTTAACATCTATTTTCTCAAAAACTATAAGTCGGCAGATTTTTACTGTAATGTAAAATGCGGAAAATAGGCAGATGCAGATTTTCTGCATTTTACATTACAGTAAACATCCGCCGACTTTAGCGGTTAATAGCAAAGCCCCCTTAAGTCCTAGAAACACCAAATTTACAGGGTTTATTAAACTGAATCTTGTAAACAAGATGCAAAAAAAGTTTTCAAAAAGACCTTATAGTTTTTGAGAAAATCGATGTTAAAGTCGGGTGGAATTTCCGTGATTTCCGGCGGAAATTTCTGCGATTTCCGGCGGAAATCCTCCTACCGCACTTGCATTACCGATTTCCGCATTCCGATGCGGAAATGCAATTTCCGATCGGAATTTCACAAATTGCATTTCCGCGGAATCCGAATGAGCATCCCTATCTGGCATAGGGAGCCTCTCGAGAGGTTTTTTTCTATTTGGTACTGTTATTGGCCTGATGAAGAAGGCTCAGACTCGCAAAACGTATTGCCAGTGCTAACAAAATGTCTTTGTTTACACAAATGCTCGTTACTGAGGAAAGCCACCTTATTTTCTTAATTGTATCTGTTTTCAATAGTTTTAGTTTTATCCACTCCAGGGCGCCTCTTTCTTATGTGCTTCCATACCCCCCAACAGTAATTGTTGGAAGGGTCTAGCGGAGCAGTGCTTTTCAGCGCTGCTAGATTTGGGCGCAGCCAGCGCCGCCATAGACTGTAATGGGAATCAGTCTGTAGCGGCGCTCAGTGAGTAACGTCGGTTCCTTCAGAAGGCGGAGCCGAAGTTGCTTGAAAAACACAATACAGCTATTTTTGTTTACAAAATGTTCTGCACTGTTGGGCCCCCCGTTTTTGTCTCTTGCACTTTTTTAGGGGGCCAAGACACCCCCACCTCTTCATGGCATTATGAAAGTCCATAGATTTTCATGTAATCATTCAAACCAGCTGCATGCTTGTTTCAGGTGTGTGATTTAGACACTACTGATGGCATAAAGATCAGCAGGTCTGCCAGGCAACTGGTATAGTTTAAGAGTAAATAAATATTGCAGCCTCCATGTACTTCTAGCTTTAGGCTCCCTTTCTGTCATGCTGCCCCTACGTTTTGGAACTCCCTATCACACCTAGTAAAGACAGCACCTTCCCAGGAGCTATTCAGATCTAGACTGAAAGGCCACCTGTTTAGCCTGGCATTTGCGGACTTGGTGCTCAATACAGCCGAAACTGTAGAGCTGATAGTAGACTTTAGGAAGCATGCACCCACCCCTCCACCAATCTACATCGATGGCAACGAAGTCCATCTCCAAGGACCTGAGCTGGAAGGCAAACACCACCTTGACCCAGAAGAAAGCCCAGCAGAGACTATTCTTCCTACGCCAACTGAAGAAGTTTGGCATGGCCCAGGAACCGCTGACGAACTTTTACACCGCCACCATCGAGTCCGTCCTCTGCTCATCTATCCTAGCCTGGTTTGCTGCCTCTTCCACCAGAGACAGATACAAACTTCAGAGAGTCATCAGGGCAGTCGAGAGGATCATTGGAAGGTCTCTACCCTCACTCAAGCTCCTCCACAACTCCAGACTGCGCTCCAGAGCCCTGAGGATTGCTGGCAACCCCACCCACCCTGGTCAATGCTTTTTCAGTCGGCTCCCTTTAGGCCGCTGGTTTCGAGCTATCACCACTAGAACTATGAGGTACAGGAATTCCTTTTTCCCCTCTGCTGTCAGCCTCCTGAATTCCCTTCCGGCCATTCCACCTTCGGTGCCCACCCATTCCACTTTTACACCCCATCTAATAACTGCCGCCGCTGGCTCTACCTAGTAAACCACTGTGTCGGGAACTGGACTGTATTGGGAACTGGGCTGTTTTTAATTAATTTTAAACTTGTCTGTACTTAATTTTAAACTGCACTCCTGTCTTACTGATTGACCTTATGTGACACTGTGCTGGAACTGTATCCTGTAACTTTAACTGTAATTGCACGCCTGCTCTTTAATTTTATTTGTACTCCTGCTTACCCTTGATCCTGTTATCTATACTTCCTATCCTTTCTCGGAGCATTCGTATCTGTATGTGCCAAACCCAATTCTGGGCACAACTCCGTTGTGCTTGGCGAATAGTGATTCTGATTCTGTAGAATTTTTCCTTTGTACTTCACCTTTCAACCAATTACTGGTCTGAGCCATGTATATGTGCTTTGAGTCCTATGGGAGAAAAGCTCTCTACAAGTGTTGTTTTTGTTGTGAAAGAGCATTATCAAAAGCCTTACTTCCACTAAAGAAGAGAATTTTATTAGCCAGTCAGTATTTCTCCTCCTCTCTAGTGTTGGGCGAACATCTAGATGTTCGGGTTCGGGCCGAACAGGCCGAACATGGCCGCGATGTTCGGGTGTTCGACCCGAACTCCGAACATAATGGAAGTCAATGGGGACCCGAACTTTTGTGGTTTGTAAAGCCTCCTTGCATGCTACATACCCCAAATTTACAGGGTATGTGCACCTTGGGAGTGGGTACAAGAGGAAAAAAAAATTAGCAAAAAGAGCTTATAGTTTTTGAGAAAATCGATTTTAAAGTTTCAAAGGGAAAACTGTCTTTTAAATGCGGGAAATGTCTGTTTTCTTTGCACAGGTAACATGTTTTTTGTCGGCATGCAGTCATAAATGTAATACATATAAGAGGTTCCAGGAAAAGGGACCGGTAACGCTAACCCAGCAGCAGCACACGTGATGGAACAGGAGGAGGGTGGCGCAGGAGGAGAAGAAGGCCACGCTTTGTGAGACACAACAACCCCGGCCTTGCATGAGGGCAAGAAGCGTGCGGATAGCAGGCTTTGTACCGCCATGCAGTCATAAATGTAATAAAGATAAGTGGTTCAATAAACAGGGACCACGCGGCAACGCTAACCCAGCAGCAGCAGACGTGATGGAACAGGAGCAGGCGCAGGAGGAGAAGGCCACGCTTTGTGAGACACAACAACCCAGGCCTTGCATGAGGGCAAGAAGCGTGCGGATAGCATGCTTTGTACCGCCATGCAGTCATAAATGTAATAAAGATAAGTGGTTCAATAAACAGGGACCACGCGGCAACGCTAACCCAGCAGCAGCAGACGTGATGGAACAGGAGGAGGCGCAGGAGGAGAAGGCCACGCTTTGTGAGACACAACAACCCCGGCCTTGCATGAGGGCAAGAAGCGTGCGGATAGCATGCTTTGTACCGCCATGCAGTCATAAATGTAATAAAGATAAGTGGTTCAATAAACAGGGACCACGCGGCAACGCTAACCCAGCAGCAGCAGACGTGATGGAACAGGAGCAGGCGCAGGAGGAGAAGGCCACGCTTTGTGAGACACAACAACCCAGGCCTTGCATGAGGGCAAGAAGCGTGCGGATAGCATGCTTTGTACCGCCATGCAGTCATAAATGTAATAAAGATAAGTGGTTCAATAAACAGGGACCACGCGGCAACGCTAACCCAGCAGCAGCAGACGTGATGGAACAGGAGGAGGCGCAGGAGGAGAAGGCCACGCTTTGTGAGACACAACAACCCAGGCCTTGCATGAGGGCAAGAAGCGTGCGGATAGCATGCTTTGTACCGCCATGCAGTCATAAATGTAATAAAGATAAGTGGTTCAATAAACAGGGACCACGCGGCAACGCTAACCCAGCAGCAGCAGACGTGATGGAACAGGAGCAGGCGCAGGAGGAGAAGGCCACGCTTTGTGAGACACAACAACCCAGGCCTTGCATGAGGGCAAGAAGCGTGCGGATAGCATGCTTTGTACCGCCATGCAGTCATAAATGTAATAAAGATAAGTGGTTCAATAAACAGGGACCACGCGGCAACGCTAACCCAGCAGCAGCAGACGTGATGGAACAGGAGCAGGCGCAGGAGGAGAAGGCCACGCTTTGTGAGACACAACAACCCAGGCCTTGCATGTGGACAAAAAGCGTGCGGATATAGCAGCAATGCTTTTTGCCGCCATGCAGTCATAAATGTAATACAGATGAGAGGTTCAATAAACAGGGCCCGGAAACGCAACACCATCCCAGATGTTCATTGGTCATGTTACTTGGTTGGGGTCCTGGAGTGTTGCGTAGTCATTTCCAATCCAGGATTGATTCATTTTAATTTGAGTCAGACGGTCTGCATTTTCTGTAGAGAGGCGGATACGCCGATCTGTGACGATGCCTCCGGCAGCACTGAAACAGCGTTCCGACATAACGCTGGCTGCCGGGCAAGCCAGCACCTCTATTGCGTACATTGCCAGTTCGTGCCAGGTGTCTAGCTTCGATACCCAATAGTTGAAGGGTGCAGATGGATGGTTCGACACAGCTACGCCATCTGACATGTAGTCCTTGACCATCTTCTCCAGGCGATCGGTGTTGGAGGTGGATCTGCACGCTTGCTGTTCAGTGGGCTGCGGCTGCATGGGTGTCAGAAAATTTTCCCACTCCAAGGACACTGCCGATACCATTCCCTTTTGGGTACTAGCTGCGGCTTGCGTTGTTTGCTGCCCTCCTGGTCGTCCTGGGTTTGCGGAAGTCAGTCTGTCTGCGTACAACTGGCTAGAGGAGGGGGAGGATGTCAATCTCCTCTCTAAAGTCTCCACAAGGGCCTGCTGGTATTCTTCCATTTTGACCTGTCTGACTCTTTCTTCAAGCAGTTTTGGAACATTGTGTTTGTACCGTGGATCCAGAAGGGTATAAACCCAGTAATTGGTGTTGTCCAGAATGCGCACAATGCGTGGGTCACGTTCAATGCAGTCTAGCATGAATTGAGCCATGTGTGCCAGAGTCCTACCAGAATCCTCATCATCCTCTTGTGAGCGTTGTGATAGTTGTTGTGATGCATCATAGTCGTCACCTTCCTCCTGGTCTGCTTCTGCTGACCATTCGCGTTGAATTGTGGAAGTCCAACGTGCACCGCTCTGGCCCTCGTCAGTGGTGGCATGAAATTCCTGCTCCAACTCCAGCTGTTCCTCCTCCTCTTCTTCGTCATAGCTGCTGGGGCCAGCGTTCCCTGAGGCGGATGGCCTGATGTTGGTACCATCACGCTGATCGTTTTCTCCTTCAGATTCCCCCAGTTGCATCATGACAGCTGTTTCCTTGATTTTTAACATCGACCTCTTCAGTAAACACAGCAGTGGTATGGTAATGCTGACTGAAGAGTTGTCACTGCTCACAAGCAACGTGGATTGCTCAAAATTTTGGAGGACTTGGCAGAGGTCCAACATGTTGGCCCAATCGGATCCACAGAAGCTTGGCAGCTGGCCGGATGCGCCTCGGTACTGCGCCGTCATGTACTGGACCACTGCACTCTTCTGCTCGCAAAAGCGGGCTAGCATGTGCAGCGTAGAATTCCAGCGCGTAGGGACATCACACAGCAAGCGATGGTGGGGGAGATTGAAGCGCTCCTGCATCTTGGCGAGTGCCCCCGAAGCAGTACTGGAATTTCTACAATGTTTGGACACTCGACGCACCTTCAACAGCAGATCGGGCACGCCTGGGTATGTCCTCAGGAACCGCTGAACTACTAGGTTCATCACGTGCGCCAGGCAAGGGATGTGTGTCAGCTTAGCCAACCTTAAAGCGCGAATGAGATTACTCCCATTATCACACACAACCATGCCCGGTTTCAGGTCCAGCGGTGCCAGCCACAAATCCGTCTGTTCCTTTATTCCCCTCCAAATTTCCTCCCCTGTGTGCTGCTTATCCCCAAGGCAGATTAGCTTCAGCAACGCTTGCTGACGCATGCCAACAGCTGTGCTGCACTGCTTCCACGATCCTACTGCTGCTGGGTTAGCGTTTCCGGATGAGGTACAGCTTTGAGATGCGTTGGAGGAGAAGGAGTCAGAGAGGTAGGTGCTGCTGTTATCCAGTGGGAGGGACGGCGGTGCAGCTGTTTGTGGCGTGGGCAACACCCGTGCCGTAGCAGGTGAGGAATCGCTGCCAGGCTCCACAAGGTTCACCCAGTGCGCGGTAAGGGAGATGTATCGACCCTGGCCGAACGCACTCGTCCAGGTGTCAGTGGTGAGGTGAACCTTGCAGGCAACGGCATTCTTCAAGCTTCGGGTTATTTTGCTGACCACGTGCTCATGCAACTCAGGCACTGCAGAGCGTGCAAAGTGGTAGCGGCTGGGAACCACGTAACGTGGGATGGCCACTGACATCATGCCCTTGAAGCTGTTTGTCTCCACCAATCGATATGGCAGCATTTCGCAGGGCCAGAAGCTTGGCTATGCTGGCTGTTACTGCCACGGCCCGGGGGTCATTTGCTGGCAATTTCCTCTTGCGCTCAAACATCTCCGACACAGACAACTGAACCGTAGCGCTGCACACGGAAGGGCTGTTGGTTGTTGTGTTTGATGAACACTGGGAGACCTCAAGAGCACTACTCCGGAAAGTGACAGTGTCAGCGTCGTCTGATGTTTGTGAATGTTGTGAACCACGCAATGGCTGGGCTACTGCTGCTGCTGAGGCGGGTCTGGTGGTGAGTCTGGTGAACCCAAGGGAGGCAGTGTTGTTTCTGGTACCCTGTCCTGACGCGTTTGCCCAAAGAGTGGGATGTTTGGATAGCATGTGACGGCTCATGCTGGTGGTGGAGAGGTTGTTAATATTTTTCCCCCTGCTCAGGCGGGTCTTGCACACCTTGCAAATCGCCATGGTAACATCCTCAGTGCAGTCTTCAAAGAAAGCCCAGACTTTGGAGCACCTGCCTCCTTGCTGGCGATTTCTGTTTGCTCCTCTTTTGCCTCTCACTTGAACTTCCACGCTTGTGGTGCCTGAAATTGCGCGCCGCCTACCTTGTGGCACAAGGCGAACTCGTGCAGCAGTGTGTTCTTCAACAGACTCATCTGTGCTGCTGCTACGACGGCGATGTTCTCGTTCACAAACAAAATCTGGGTCTCTGTCCACATTGTCCATACCCTCCTCTTCCATCTCCTCAAACTCGTCATATGTCATTGTGGGCCACCGCCGTGGAGTAGAGCTCCCCACAACAACCTCTGCGCAGCACACTCCAACGTCGTCTTCCAGATCTTGTCGGCCGACCTCCTGCAATTGCAACCCCTCCTGCCCAAATTGCTCTGGGATTTGGGTTTCCGAGTCCTCTTCGGACTCGCCTTGTATTTCAGTGCGCGGTGCATTTCCCACAGTTAACGGTTGTGAATCCAGGCACAACATTTCTGGCTGTTCCTCCATTGACCTTTGAAAGGTGGAAGTTTGTTGGGCTGGGAATAGCTCCTGCGAATACCCCATTGTGTCCTGAGGTAATTCATCGGACTGGTTATCTGGCAGTTGTGTGCGTGGTGTCGCTGCCGGTTGTGTCAGCTTTGTGCCCACTGGCTCCTTGTAACTGGCTGAGGACTCGGACCTCGTGCGTGATGTGCTGGTGCTGCTTAACCCACTGCTGGACGCTTGAGAGGTCATCCAAGTAATTATCTGGTCCTGTTCTTTTGGATTTGTGAGGGTTGTTGTCCTGGACAACATGGGCGGTATTGAGTGGGTTTTCTTGGGTGCTCCCCTGTGGCCTGTACGTGAACCGTCAGGGGAAACACCTCTTCCCTTGCCCCTCCCTCTTTCACCGGATTTCTTCCTCATTTCACTTATCCTTACAGTACACGCTGACTGGCAGCAGTACAGTGGCAGTACAGAAATGCTATACAGTACCACTATTCCCAGCAGCGACACAGAGCACAATGCTATACAGTGACGGGTGAGCGGTGTACCACTATTCCCAGCAGCGACACAGAGCACAATGCTATACAGTGACGGGTGAGCGGTGTACCACTATTCCCAGCAGCGACACAGAGCACAATGCTATACAGTGGCGAACGAGCGGTGTACCACTATTCCCAGCAGACACAGAACAGTACACAGAATGCTATATAGTGTGGCTGAACGAGCGGTGTACCACTATTCCCAGCAGACACAGAACAGTACACAGAATGCTATATAGTGTGGCTGAACGAGCGGTGTACTACTGTTCCCAGCAGACACAGAACAGTACACAGAATGCTATATAGTGTGGCTGAACGAGCGGTGTACTACTGTTCCCAGCAGACACAGAACAGTACACAGAATGCTATATAGTGTGGCTGAACGAGCGGTGTACTACTGTTCCCAGCAGACACAGAACAGTACACAGAATGCTATATAGTGTGGCTGAACGAGCGGTGTACCACTGTTCCCAGCAGACACAGAACAGTACACAGAATGCTATATAGTGTGGCTGAACGAGCGGTGTACCACTGTTCCCAGCAGACACAGAACAGTACACAGAATGCTATATAGTGTGGCTGAACGAGCGGTGTACCACTATTCCCAGCAGACACAGAACAGTACACAGAATGCTATATAGTGTGGCTGAACGAGCGGTGTACTACTGTTCCCAGCAGACACAGAACAGTACACAGAATGCTATATAGTGTGGCTGAACGAGCGGTGTACTACTGTTCCCAGCAGACACAGAACAGTACACAGAATGCTATATAGTGTGGCTGAACGAGCGGTGTACCACTATTCCCAGCAGACACAGAACAGTACACAGAATGCTATATAGTGTGGCTGAACGAGCGGTGTACTACTGTTCCCAGCAGACACAGAACAGTACACAGAATGCTATATAGTGTGGCTGAACGAGCGGTGTACTACTGTTCCCAGCAGACACAGAACAGTACACAGAATGCTATATAGTGTGGCTGAACGAGCGGTGTACTACTGTTCCCAGCAGACACAGAACAGTACACAGAATGCTATATAGTGTGGCTGAACGAGCGGTGTACTACTGTTCCCAGCAGACACAGAACAGTACACAGAATGCTATATAGTGTGGCTGAACGAGCGGTGTACCACTATTCCCAGCAGACACAGAACAGTACACAGAATGCTATATAGTGTGGCTGAACGAGCGGTGTACTACTGTTCCCAGCAGACACAGAACAGTACACAGAATGCTATATAGTGTGGCTGAACGAGCGGTGTACTACTGTTCCCAGCAGACACAGAACAGTACACAGAATGCTATATAGTGTGGCTGAACGAGCGGTGTACTACTGTTCCCAGCAGACACAGAACAGTACACAGAATGCTATATAGTGTGGCTGAACGAGCGGTGTACCACTGTTCCCAGCAGACACAGAACAGTACACAGAATGCTATATAGTGTGGCTGAACGAGCGGTGTACCACTGTTCCCAGCAGACACAGAACAGTACACAGAATGCTATATAGTGTGGCTGAACGAGCGGTGTACTACTGTTCCCAGCAGTGACACACAATGACTGGGGGGGACCCTGGCTAGCGTGGCTGGAGCGCGAACTACCCTGCCTGCCTACCCAAAGCTAAACCCACAGACAAATGGCGGAGATATGACGTGGTTCGGGTATTTATTTACCCGAACCACGTGACAGTTCGGCCAATCAGAGCGCGTTCGGGTCCGAACCACGTGACCCGTTCGGCCAATCACAGCGCTAGCCGAACGTTCGGGGAACGTTCGGCCATGCGCTCTTAGTTCGGCCATATGGCCGAACGGTTTGGCCGAGCACCGTCAGGTGTTCGGCCGAACTCGAACATCACCCGAACAGGGTGATGTTCTGCAGAACCCGAACAGTGGCGAACACTGTTCGCCCAACACTACTCCTCTCCTAGTAGTTGAATTTTAATCAGGAGGCAATGTAACATTTTTGGTTTCTTCTTGATGCCTAGTACACACAATGACATTTTCAGGCAGATTTCCTGCCAGATCGATTATTTTCAACATGTCCATTCTGATTTTGATGAATTTTCCGATCGATTTTCCATAGAAGTGAGTAAAAAATCGATCGAAATCAGATCAGACATGTTGAAAATAATCCATCTGCCAGAAAATCTCATCATGTGCACTAGGCATTAGACAGCCAAATGGGCAGGAGGGACTGAAGATAAAACGTAATTCATGTACAGCTCAGCAAAGCTTATGTTGTTGCATCTAGAAATTGCTGTGACCCCAAGAAAAAAAAAAGCAGTGATACTCACTCGTGTCACATACTGCTAAGTGACTTAAGTATCTCTCTGACAACTTCAAGTAGACTCTGTAATCACCATATTTAGTTTATTGTAGCTCCGCGGTTGTGAGATGAAATATGTGAGCAGAGATGCAGCTAATTCTAATCATTTCTGCAGTCTTCTGTTAAGTGGCACTCCTGGAAGAAAGATAGTAAATTGTCTGTGCTGACATGTAAGCAATGTGTGCATATAATTGGGATGATATAGGAAACTACCTTCAGATATAACTCATCTGCAAAGAAAAGATTAAGGCCAGACTCATGTAAAATAAAATGGTATTAGGTTTTGTAGCTAAGAACTGTGGAATGCGAAGGCCTTATCTGCCTCCTCTTGTGTATGTGGTTTAATGACTTATTAGCATTGTTCTCTGGGTCCGCAAGGCCCGGAGGTCCCGGATGCCATTCTAGGTTTAATCTGGACAGCCAAGTGAATCTCTCCTCTACCGCCCTCCCCATCTTCCCTGGGGCGAGAGGGGGGAAGCAGGGAAGCTGTGTAGGAGGGAGATGGAAGGCAGATGACATGTCCCTGATTAAGCAGGAGGAATAGGAGCTCAATATGTTCACGGCTGAGAAAAGCGCATTGCTAAAGGGAGCCGGTACAGATCTCCCCACGCAGCCGGCTGGACAGGAAATGCACTCATTTGGCTTGTGTCTTGCCCAACACTCGCCTCACCACGCCAGCAACACTTGTATTCTTTCTCCTTGGCAACGCACCATGCCAAAGATGACAGTGGGCTCCGCATGGCAGCAATACTGGCATCTGCCTGTTTTGTACAACAGAGTTTACAATTTACTCTACGAGCACAAGGAGCCAGATCTGATACTTTACAATTATCCTTGAAGGAAAGACTCCACTAAAATGGCTGCGTAAATCCTGCTGTCAGAAAAACTTAACTTTAATAGTGAAAAAAAATGCATTTATCGTCCAGAGCTTGTAAATGACAAGGACATGTTCAGAAATGTGAATTTCTGTGGTCTTTACTTCCTACACATGCTACAGCTCAGTGTGACATAAGCCAGCATGTAAAAGGCTAACTTACAAAGATGCAGTAACTATCTTGTTGTAAAGGGACTGTGTCACCATAATAGTATGCTAGATGACTTTTAATAAGGAGGAACTCCAGTGAAAATAATGTAATAAAAACGTGCTTTATTTTTGCCCATTGTAAAGTCTTTCCTCTCCCTGATTTACATTCTGACATTTATCACATGGTGACATTTTTACTGCTGGCAGGTGATGTCAGTGTAAGTATCTGCTGCTTGCTTTTTTGGCAGATGTAAACAGCTATTTCCCACAATGCAACAAGGTTCACAGACAGGAAACTGCCAGGACCATGGTCCTCAGAGTTTCTTGTGGGAGGGGTTTCACCACAATATCAGCCATACAGCGCCACCTGATGATCCATTTGTAAAAAGGAATAAATTTCTCATGTAAAAGTGGGTATCCGCTACTGATTGGGATAAAGTTCACTTCTTGATCGCGGTTTCTCTTTAAGTTGTGACCATGGCTAACTGCTGCATAGTGACATGGTATTATATTTCCTGAACTAATTGATTTAAAATCCTGACCTGGGGCAGCAAAAAAGCTGTTAATCCACATTACCGATGCTGTCATTAATGGTAACTGAGTAACAGGTGAGCATTTAGCTCTCTGTGCAGTTGACATTAGTGGGAGAGGTGAATTGCAGAGGGTAGTTATTTAGTGAAAGCAATCAGAGACCAGGTGCTAAGAGGATTTCACAAATGCCTCAGGTAGCAAGGGAGACAATTAACACTTTCATGTAGAAATTCCCTTGACTTATTACAGATTGCCCTCTAAAATAATCCTCATCAATTATTAAAAAATATATCAGGGAGTCAACCTCATCAACATCAAAAGGACAAAAATCATCATTATGTGCGCTTCCCAGACAACAGGGGTGTAACAATAGTCCCTGAAAGGGATGCTGCTGCATGGGGGCCCTTAGCGGGAGAAGCCTGAGGGGGGCCCTGGCACTGGGGCCCTCCAGGGCCACTTTTAGAGGCAGAAAGGGGCACAGTGCAGGAAGGGGGAGCAGAAGGCACAGACAGAGTGGGGAGGGAGGCCCCACTCCCCTCCCCCCCACCTCTAGCTACCATCAGCGCTCCCCCCTCCAGCAATGACAGCTGGGCGGGGGAGAGGGGGTACTCCATTCAAAAGTTTTGCAGGGGGGCCCAGTGATTTCTAGTTACGCCCATGCCAGACAGTGCAATCTCAGGCAAGTAAATTACAATGGCCTCAATTCACTAAGATCATGCTGGAGATAATAAGGCAAGAGAAAACTTACCTCCACATAAGAGAGAGTTATCGTATCTCTTCATTCCTTAAGTTACCTCCTCTGTAGTTAAGTTACCTCCTCTGTAGTTATTTTACCTCCTCTGTAGTTAATTTACCTCCTCTGTAGTTATTTTCACATGCAGTTAATAAACAACCTGTCTTTAACTCTGGAGTTATTTTAAGGATTGGAGAGTTAACTTAAAGACAGAAGAGTTAACTTTAATTTTGCCTGAGGTAAAATGTTTCCTGAATACTACATGCCTTATCACCATGGTAACAACTCTAGAAGAGTTATTATAGACAGGAGATAAGCTTAGTGAATTGAGGCCAATGTGTATAAACCATTAAGGACTCTCTAGGGGCGGTAAGTTACACCTTTCTCACCCAGTAAAGCATTAATAAGTAGTTTAATTGTTTTTAGTTCAAATAGGAAAAGGTAATGGGTTAATGGGGAATGGCGATAAGAAACAAATGGAAAGGATCAATTCTACTGTATAATACTATGTTTGTCAGACCTTAGCATTATGTCGGGGTTTTCACTGCAGAAACTCTGTAAGCCACCTAGGCCAGCTTGGCTACATAGACTCCAACACTGGAATAAGTGAAAAACAGAGTTTATAAAAGTTGTCTGTGCAAGGGTAAAATACAGCATAATGAGTGGCGAGTTCTGAACAGAGAATTGCTTAAAGGTACCCATAGACAGTACAATTTTTACTTCAGATTCGATCTTTTGACGCCATTTAAATGATCAAAACTAATCAGAAGGCAGTTATCAATTGTTCCCATTAACGGAATGATTTAAGAAGGTTTTACATCCAGATTCAATCATAAAATCCAACTTTCTGACCAATATTTTTTTCCTTTTCCAATTGACCAAAGAATCGATTCACATCGACACAAGCAGTCGTTTCCGCTATACCACGACGAGGGTACAGGTGCTTGACCACGCGAATGTCACACCACAATAACGGCCATCACGGTGGATTGGATCACTAAGATCCCCGACAACTCCCGCGCAAAGTCCCGCGGTTGCTTGAAGTCTCGTTCGCTCCCGAAGTGTAATGTTGTGTGACGTCAAGACCGTTGTCAAGGGGACGTCACAGGACCCGTCGGGTGGTGAGTACACAGCTTCAATGGGCATCTTTACACAGATGAAGTTCAGCTGACACTCTGTCTGCTGGGGGTCTGTGGAACTTAACAGTACTGCAACAGAATAGTACTGTATAGTATAGTAAAGTCAGAGGGGGACATTTATCAAGAGTGGCTGAGACAAAATATTAGTAGGTTTTGAGAAATCCGTGCAGAATTGTCTCAGACATCCTAAGAAATCACTAAATACTGCAGATTCCTTCTTAAAGGAGTTATCAGGCAAAAAACAAATGCGTTTCACTTACCTGGGGATTCTACCAGCCCCATGCAGCCATCCTGTGCCCTCGTAGTCACTTACTGCTGCTCTGGTCCCCCTCCGTGAGATAGTTTAGTTTCTGCCGACCTCGGGTGCAGGAACATTAACACATACATTTTTACGCGTTACTGGCTCAACGCGTAAAAATGTACGCGGTAAACCACTAAAAATGTATGTGCTAATGTTCCTGCACCAGCGGGAATGCGTAAAAATGTAGGTTGGCAAAAACTAAACTAGCTGACAGAGGGGGACCAGAGCAGCAGTGAGTGACTACGAGGGCACAGGATGGCTGCATGGGGCTGGTAGAAGCCCCTAGGTAAGTGAAATACTTTTTTTTTTGCCTGATAACTCCTTTAAACTGTTAAGAATAGGAGGAGTTAAGAAGGTCTCTTAGGCAGTGCAGTGTGTGAGGAAAATTACTGTTGCTGAGGTAACCAACACATCTGCTGTCAGCAGGCTTTGAGTGAGGGGGAGGAGCCCTTCACAAATCACATCTAGCTTGCACTATCTGTAGAACTGCTATTGAGCACTTCTTAATCTGCTGCCGTTTAGGAATGGATTTGCACTTTTCTTAAAGAGACTCTGAAGTCTCTAAAAAAACTTCTTTTTACTTCACTAATCTGTTTAATACTTTAGCCCTAACTAAACCGCCGCATCCCCGCCACTATAAACTCTATCTAAAATCTAAATCCCCCCAAACTCCCCAGGCACACTACGGGGAGTGCTTCCGTGTAAGGCAGGGCTATGAGCTGCAGCCCTGTCTCACACGCGTCTGTTAGTGGCGGATCGCCGCCTCTACCCCGCCCCTCTCAGTTTTCCTCTGAGACTCTGAAGTCTCTAAAAAAACTTCTTTTTACTTCACTAATCTGTTTAATACTTTAGCCCTAACTAAACCGCCGCATACCCGCCGCTATAAACTCTATCTAAAATCTAAATCCCCCCAAACTCCCCAGGCATACTACGGGGAGTGCTTCCATGTAAGTCAGGGCTATGAGCTGCAGCCCTGTCTCACACGCGTCTGTCAGTGGCGGATCGCCGCCTCTCCCCCGCCCCTCTCAGTTTTCCATCGCTGAGAGGGGCGGGGAGTGGCGGAGATCTGACGCTGACAGACGCGTGTGAGGCTGCCTCACACAGAAGCGCACTGGGCAGCAAAATCCACAACCAAGAAAGTCGTGGATTTTGCAGGGGAGTGGGAGGGGGGAGTTAGGGGGATTTAGATAGTTTACAGCGGTGAGTATGCGGCGGTTTAGTTAGGGCTAAGGTATTAAACAGATTTCTGAAATAAAAAGAAGTTTTTTTAGAGACTTCAGAGTCTCTTTAACTGTAGTGGAGCTCTAGAAATCCATGCTAAACCGCTGCTATTATGTAAGCTTTAGGAAGTTTCTTACTTTCATGCAGAACAGTTCTTCTGCTGGTTAGAACAGTTTTAGAAGAAAAAACTGTCGGTAATGCTTTGATAAATCTGGCCCAGAGAGGAGTAATGCTGTCAGGCAGTCCGGATCCACTGCTTTGCTGACTGCTAATTTTTCGTACTGCAGGTAGAGATCGATCAGCACCAATGCAGAAGTTGAGAAAAACTGTTCTTGTGGAGTGCCAAGACCCAGCTGTCCTTGTGTATTCCTTGGATGGTGTTATCCAGTAGTTTAAAAGGAAATAAACATGGCAGGCTCTATATACCTCTCACTTCAGTTGTCCTTTAAGCTCCTTTTTTCAGTGAAACATAGCTCTTTATTTAACTACTTGCCGACCGCATCACGCCGATGGGCGTGGCAGCCCCAGGACCGCCTAACACCAATGGGCCTAAAGTCCTGGGGCAGCAGTTTGCAGGAGATCGCGCGCAGGCTGCACGCATCTCCTGCTGGGGGGGGGGGGGCGGAGCTCCGCCCCTCCTTCAGTCTCCCAGCGGCAATCGCCGCTCGGGAGACTATTAGACAGCGAAACCGCCGTCTAATTACATCCCACAGCGTTGCGATCTGCAGCAGCGCTGTACTGGGGACAGCCGTGTGACACGGCTGTCCCCTCCAGGGGATCAGAGATGATCAGCAGTCATAGGATGAAGCCTATGACAGCTGATCACAGTGATTGGCTGGCGGGGGAGGGAGGGCGGGCCTAGGGTAATAGAAATAAAAAAATAGTACCATTTTTTTTAAAAATAATGACCAATAATATTTATATAAAAAAATAAACACACGGGGAGAGATCAGACCCCACCAACAGAGAGCTCTGTTGGTGGGGAGAAAAGGGGGGGGGGATCGCTTATGTGCTGTGTTGTGCGGCCCTGCAGCTTAGCCTTAAAGCTGCAGTGGCCTATTTTACATAAAATGGCCTGGTCACTAGGGGGGTTTAACACTGCAGTCCTCAAGAGGTTAAACATATTAAAATGAGTATAACAAGATAGAAAAGTATCCCCTTTTACTGTCTTTATATATCCAATTTAATATATTTAAAGTGTCCCAAGACAATATGTGACATGATGTGATAAACATGTATATGTTCAGTAAAAAACATATTCATAACTAGGCTCTTTTACTTGATTTATTTTGCTACCTGAAAGAGTTCATGTCTAGACATGGAAGTGGCAGCTTCTCTCTTGTTGCCTTGTCGGGAATATAGTAAACATCACTGATAAGCAAATTACAGCCATAAATGTTTTCCTGGCAGAATATAAATTATAAGGGCAGGGAGAGATAAAATACATGAATTTCTGACATGTTCTTGCTCTGGGACACTTAATAGGCTGCCACTAATTAGAGACAGTAAAACATTCAACCTACTTTGTAAATGTTTAAATATAACAAAGAAAAACCTGGGATACTTAAAAAAGTATTTTTTTAGGAGAAGGAGGATAAACTTATCTCATCAGTTTATTTTCACCTCGGATTCACTTTAAATAAAGAGCTACGTTTTACTGGAAAAAGATGGAGACATGGAGTTGTTGATGCAATTCTCGACTAATCTTTTAGTACTTGTTGGAGAAATAAAATTGCATTACCATTTGTGCTGCTGCTCCTCACTGTCCAACAAAAAAGCTAGAAAGAAATGTGTCCATCAATGATCTGCATTGCTTTGCTCCGGTGCAGAATGTGAGGTTAGGGAGCTTTTTGTGCTAAATGGCACATCTATCTAAACAGGCTGGCCAGAAAAAGAAATCTTTTGACAATTGCCATAACAGATCTTCAGCTGTTTCAGTACTTGGATTTCAAATCCTTTTAAAACTAAAGAGGATAGGTATGTAAGCTGAGAGCAAATACTGTTTATTAAGAGAATTTGGCAAATTGGCCTATGTAATGTGCATTAGCAGTTTACATAGAACTGTCTTGTTTTGTATAACTTAGCACAGTGTGAGCATGGCCTAACACCTACACACCAGCAAGCAAAAATGTGCAATTCATACGGGCCCTGCAGTATATCTTCTTGTTAATTAGATATTTTGTCAGAAATCAGGAGGAAAGAATGTAGATTTTAATGTTGTTCTTGTATAATATCCAGGTGCCAAATTCAAATGTGATTAGTTATTATAATCTAAATCTGGGACGTTAATAGTGTTATTTTATGACTGCATAAATATTCTGATCTATGCTATAGCCAGCTTTTGGAGACACACCAAGACATCATTCATTTTGAAATTGCCTGTACATTTTTTGCAGCATTGTTCAGCAGAATGATGAAGCTCTCTGACTGAAGCACTGTTCTGCAAGCATCCATTAGGATTTTGGGCTCAGGTAAATTGAAAGTACAATTGAGATGTGAGAATGTGTCTTGCTTCTCTCGTACATCTAGTCCCAATTGGCTATGAGGTGTTGATTTCACACTGATGCAAAATATCTTTTCAAGAGGCAGGATTTCCGAGAATGATTAAAGAAAATGTATTACATGGTTATAGGTTTTTGCACATGATCCGGTGCTTGAAAGGGCATTTTGTCCTCCTTGCTGTTATGCTGAACCTGCTGGGATGTTCCTGCTGACATTTTCTGTCAATCCAGATGGAGCTGTTTGAACCAAGGTTTCTCCTGTGCTATGTGGAAAACTGAGTAAAATAGCCAAGCAGGCATGATAGGACTAATGACTGTGGTACCATATATCAGATTTCTATTGCCCAATCTGTTAATTTGCAGCAAGTATGGGAATGCTCTCATGCTGTTTGCAGAGACGGATGAAGGTGAAATGAGGCCCTAGGCAAGAAACAACTTTGGTTGTACTCTTGATGGCCACGTAGCTTTTTTGATAAACTGTATTAGGGGCTATCATAAACTGGGCTCCTAGACTCTCTCCAGGCCCTAGGCAACTGCCTAAGTTGCCTTATGGGTGATCCGGCTCTGTCTGTTGGATATCACTGAGGTAGCTATAATTGGGCCAATGGCACCCTAGCAACATGATCACTAGTGACTACTTGGTCAAGTATACATTACAACATGTTCTTTAGGGCTTTGATGGTCATGTGGTGCATATAATTGAATTAGGACCATCCATCCACATTATTAAATTGCATCCAGACGTGTAAGCAAGCTTGGGAAGCCTGAGCAGAAGCAAACATCTACACCATGACTGGAGTTCACAGTTTTAAGAAATGTACCTTGGCGTTCCAGGGGTGTACTAATGCATGTGCACTAACAGTCGTCTTAGACAGGTGCACCCATCCATCTGATTCACTCCAGCTATGGTGTTAGAAGACGGAGGATAATTGATTGTATTAGTGTTGAGAGTGACCAATCCGTTACTCTGTTTCTTTGACAGCCTGTGGAACTTGTAGTCCCACCTAATTGGTCCAAGCCACAATAAGGCTCTGCCCCTGTCAGTACATCTTTGCCCGTGATGTCACTTAGCTGCTGTTTACCTAAACGTATACATTCTGTTTGCGGACTGTTCTTCTGTGATGACCTTGCTTGATCTTCGACCACATTTTGGATTGCCGTATGTATTGACTTCTGCTTGTTCTGATTGTTACTCTCTTGTCTCATCTCTGGTCTTTTTTCACCTGGCTACCTGATCAACTACTGTGTATGACTCTTAGCTAGTTCCTGACCAAGAGTTCCACTGTCCCTTGGATTGCATGCCATCTGATCTCTTATGTGTTATTTCTGACCATGTATTTGGACTCTGTCTCTGTTTGGTTCTTTGTTGTTTCATTTGTTTCCTCAGCCTCGGATCCTATATTGTGTAGGTTTAAAAACTAAGTACCAAAGTCGGGTAGATGTTCTCTGTTTACTGTTCAAGTGGGGGGGGGGGGGGGCTTGACTATAGGTGAAGTTTAGGGTGGAGAGTGGAGTACAACAGTACTGCAACCGACTAAGTTAATCGGGATGGACAGTCATCCGGTGGAACAGGTCTGAGGTGAGAGAAGGTGTGGGCAAGCAATGGTAAGGGCCCACTCACTCCACCTTGTTTGTAACAAGTCCCATGGGAAGCTAGTAACTCCACATGCACCACAGATGCAATCTTATTTAATAGATAATTTGCATAGCTAAACAATATTCATATGGCCTATGACATACTGTATGAAGTTGCTGATCGCCATTTGAAGTTGTAAGTGACAGGCCAGGATTGAACTGTGTAGTTGAAGGCATCACGCTGATTATGGCCAGTCAAGCAATCTATTCTGGGAAGTGCTGAAGCCTGAAAGGGACAGGTGGCGGTGCAGCCATTTGCATATACCTGCAGGGATTGTGTTTGCCACTGAAGAGAACTTTACAGTTGAAGTGGAAACATTGATGTGTCATCTTACTGTTCCTGACATCATTTTGAGTACACTTTGGGGAAGGGTTTTTTTTTTGCTTCCTTTTTACTTATGTGGTATTTCAAGTTTGGTGCCATTGCACTGAAGTATCTGCTACTAACCAGGATCTGGCGTGTGATCACTTCTTGTTACATATTGGTTGTATTGGTTGCATGAGAGTGCAGTGCTGTGTATGAAAGCACTGTAAGATGGCAGAGCGTTAAGACACAGGCAGGGGCGGGACTAGGATCTCCAGCACCAGAGGCAGAGATTCCAAAGTGTGCCCCCGCAAATTGTTCCTGCCCCAGTTTAGGTAGCCAGATGTTCCCCCAGTATTTGGTAGCCCAGCCCCTAAACCCAGTATATAGGCAGCTAGATGTGCCTCCTGTATTACATGTAGCAGGCAACCCCCCTCCCCCCATGCAGAGTCACAAGAGAGGAGCAACTCAGCTGGGTTCTCCCTTTAGCCTATCTCAGCATCTCCTCAGTATGAATCCCTCTAGTGGTGTAATGTAATGAGAGAGGCCACTAAAGCTAGTCATAGGGATGATATACTGCAACAGGCTTACTGAGAAGTAAGTATTGATGGTCATGACTAGGAGAACTCATGGAGAAACATGTTATCAGTTTGGTCAGGTGATAATTATGCAAGTCCCTGATTTGCTAGTCATAATCATGTGCTAAAGCAGGATGTGATCACAGCAAATCAGAGCTTTGCAAATCTATCAGCTGATCAACCAAATCACATGCTTCTCCATGAGTTCTCTTAGACATGACCATCACTAGAGGTGAGTAATAGCTACAAGCATGCTCCACCCACAAATACTGTGCAATGATCAGACGAGTGGGTGCACTCGGGATGGGGGAGGCAAAGGTGCTCCTTCAGGACTTAGTTACCATAGGTAGGAGACATCCCCAGCTACTGCCTCAGCCCTGCCCTGGACACAGGCAGCCTTTGCTTTTAGGATTTTATTACGGCCTTTATGACGTTTCCATTTCACTCTGCAACTTCTTGAAATGTTAATATTGGTTAAATAAAAATCAAACTAAGCTTCTTGAAACCATAGAAACCTCATATTGTTTCGTATACAGAACATACCAGAATCATCATCTCTATGTGTAAATTATAGGTTTCACTGCTTGCCCACAAGTCTGCACAAAGCACAATTTCAGTTATTCCCTAGTTGTGATGGTCTCATCATTTACATTGTAACGTTATATTTGTCTGTACACATCTTTGTGACTAATCACTCCCACTCACATTTCCTGCCAGGAAGATAATATATTGCATTATATGTTTAGCTCCGGAGTGGAAACAGATATGATTATGTGAAACAGCTTGCTAAAATCCTCTTAATGTATATGGTTCATCTAGTAAGGATTGGTTTCTTTTCCCCCCCTAAAACATAGTAATAGACTTCAAACTGAGGGTTGCCATATTATATATTTTGAGTATAGTTGCTCCGTTTAATTAGGACCTCAGAAGGCAGCTGTGCGACTGAAAGGTGAAAATTCAATGAAAGGAGTCATTTTTATATGCAGTAGCTACATATAGATTTTGATCTACCTGTCTGCAGATTGAAATGCTAGTACTGGAGAATGCTATTGAATCATTAGCCTGTATATTGATGTGCTGACCTGGTTTATGTATATATAATCTCCACGGATTAAGGCTTTAGACCGCTTGCATTTTAAAGCCCAAGTTCAAACACAGTTTTTGATGTTCTACAGAAGACTTTATCAGAATACTTACTGACACAAATTCCTGCCATGCTCTTGTGCATAAAACCAACTATGAATGAGGTGGGCATTGATCTGTGCAGATAAAGAATTAAATGTGCAAACTATTTCCATGCTCCACCGTCATCACTGCATCTGTCACCACCCTTTGCCATCACCCTCAGTCATATGTTACATTACAAGAGCTTTTTAAACACTAGAGATTTTAAAAGCACTTGCCAATGCAATGCTATGGGGGATTTGTACAAAATCACATCGCTCCAGTGTGAGCACTCACATAGGATAACATTAGCAAGAGCTTTTAAAATCACAAACGCTTAGAAAAGCTCTTGTAGTATGAACGAGCCCTAATACTGGGAAAGGTAGTCTGGCTTCTGTTGCTCTGGCTTTATTAGGAGTTACATGGTCACTCCTGTTTGACCCTCCCACCAGCTAAATCTGCAGGGGCCAGAAAGCTGTTGCCAGGGCCGGCCTTGGCCTTAGATTTCACAACGCCCTGACGAAAGCTGTTTTTTGTACTCCCCTTCATCCTGTTAGCGCACACACACACACACACACACACACACACACACACGCCCATATGCAATTCACCTTTTCTCCTTAGATATCTCCTAGGCCAGTGGTTCCCAATCTTTTTGACGTTGTGACACATCACGCCAAATGCTCAGATATCCGTGACAGGTCACATAATTATAATAGAAAAAACACTATTAATAACCACGAATGGATGGAAAGAGTGCATTATCCTGAATATACTTAAATATGAAGGCTAGAACCTTTCAGGAATATTAATAAAAATCAGTGGGACAGTTAGCTGCCCTCCCCCCCATTTAGAATGATAGCACAGCACCGAAAATTTGCACCATGTGTTAAGTCAGTATAGGTAGGTAGCCAGGTATAGGTGCCCCCAGTATAGGATCTCATGTGTAGGTGCCCTCAATATAGGTTGGCAAGCATAGGTGCCCCGTGCCCCCAGTATAGGTTGTTGAAGGTTGAAGGTCTCCATCGCCCCCATAGGTAGCCAGGTGTAGGTGCCCTCAGTATAGGTAACCAGCTATACGCGCCCCCTTGGAAGTCGGCGCCCTGAGTGACCGCTCCAGTCGGTCAGGTCAAAGGCCGGCTATGGCTGAAGTGCACTGGCAAGTACATTTGACTCCTGAAAAGGGTAATTTGTCTGTCACTTTGCTTCCATCCTCTATTTATGTTCATCTATTCATCTAATTCAATTCTGGGTTTACTTGGGCTTTAAAGAGACACTGAAGCGAAAAAAAAATTATGATATTATGATTTGTATGTGTAGTACAGCTAAGAAATAAAACATTAAGATCAGATACATCAGTCTAATTGTTTCCAGTACAGGAAGAGTTGAGAAACTCCAGTTGTTATCTCTATGCAAACAAGCCATTAAGCTCTCCGACTAAGTTAGTCCTGGAGACGGCTGTTATGTGACTTTTATTATCTCAACTGTAAGTGAACTGTTTACTTTTCCTCTGCTAGAGGAGAGTTCATTACTTCACAGACTGCTCTGAAAGACTCATTTTGAATGCTGAGTGTTGTGTAATCTGCACATATTATAGAGTGATGCAATGTTAGAAAAAACACTATATACCTGAAAATAAAAGTATGAGAATATTTTCTTTGCTGCTAATCTTCTAGTAATTATTCATAGTACACAACCAATTCATTATATCATATTTTTTTTCGCTTCAGTGTCTCTTTAATGCAATATTATTTTAAATTATGTATAAAAAAAGTTTTGTATAAATGGTGCAAAATAGAAATGTAAAACACCACCTGCACCAATTCGCAGAACTCCATCCCCTTCTCAGTGAAGCAAGTCAATGTGGCACCATTGTTTGGGCAGATACACTCTGCTATAATGTAATCAAGTTTGGCTATGTGATAGTCAAAGTCAGCTGGTAAGATTTAATTACCCTGTTATTGATCCTCTTCAGGGAATGATCGTAATGAAAGATGAGAATTAGGTTAATCTGTTAAGCCAAGTACACACATCCCAACTTGATTGGCCAATTTTACCACTTCCACATAGAGCTTACCTACACAATCTGTTCAAAGTATTAATTCATCTGTTGTCCCTCATACTATATACTAGAGGGAAAATTAGTCAATAAAGATTGGATGTGAGTACTTGTCCTTTGGGTCAGGAGTAGATTTAGGGGGGGAAGCCACGTTCACAGTGGCCGTTGCGTTCCCTGATACAGGAAGAACACAATTCAATGGATCGGGACAGTGGCGCCGCACATTATCCATATGTTGCATCAGACACCATAAAGCATACAGTCAATGCAAAGTGTGCTTCACATGTACTGTTATTGCACACTTTTAGCGTTAATATACTGAAAGCAGTGCGTTATGATGCCACAACTTCTAAAACCACAGTGCTCCGGCTGCACTACTTAGCTTTAGATGTTTAGGTTACAAGTTAGGAAGGGAGGAGTTATTGTTAGGAGTTTGCTAAGGTTAAGAATCAAAGAGAAGCTAATTAGCAAGGAAGGCTAAAGCTAGGTTTTGTAAAGGGTCTAGTGTTGTTGGGAATGTTAGAGTTGGGCATCAGAAAGAGATCAGGAAAGGACTAACACTGGGGGGAGGGGGGGGGGGGGTAGGATAGGCTTTAGGAAGAGGAAGTAGAAAGGAGTTTTTTTTAACCAAAATAGGACACTGTTAGCAGATCAACAAGGGAGAAACAACAAAAATGCTGCTGAAAAATTAGTCACATACTATTGCTGATACTTGGGGCCAAGTGGTGCCTTATCTTTACATACTTCCCCACAACCACCTGTTCACACTTTCCTCCACCAGTCATTCTGATGCCATGTCTCCTACCAGAGAATTAGAGGCATGGCAGATTTTTTTCCCTCTTGTTCCCACTTTTCTGCTTAACATACCCTAAAAATTTGGTGTTTCTAGCACCTATTGGGGCTTTGCTATTAACCGCTAAAGTCGACGGCATACCGCATATCGGTTGTGGATTTTCTGCATTTTACATTACAGTTAATGGCCGTTGACTTTAGTAACTATTGGCAAAGCCCCCGTAGGAGCTAGAAACATCACATTTTCAGGGTTTGTTAAGCAGAAGAGTGGGAACAAGAGGAAAAAAAATCTTTCAAAAAGATCTTCAGTCATCAGAAATTTCAGTGAAAGTTTCCGCGAAAATCCACCTCTACAGCACTTTTATTACCGAATTCCGATGCGGAAATGCAATTTTTGATCGAAAATGCGGAAATTGCATCTCTGCGAAATCCGAACGAGCATCCCTGATGGCAGTCTATCAGTCAGCAGGAAAGCATGGCTTCAGCTGAAATAGCGATCCCTCTGCCCCTCTGCATGCCCATGTGAACAGACATGAGCAAAAATATGTGCATTGCTGAGGAGGGTATGATGATCTATAAATTGGACCTGGATGTATTCTACCATTTCTATTACAAAAACAACATGATTTACAGGACGTCTTATGCTTAATTATTTGAAAATCATGTTGCATTTAGAGAAGGGTTATTTCAATATGCCGACTTACAGCTGTGAATTCATCCTCTCAGCAGTCACAAAACAGGAATATAAGTCTTCTGGTTAGCAGCCACAATGGCCCAGGGAATAGTTTTCAAATTGTTTTTTTTTTCTTCCATGATTTTAGAGTAAGTCGGCCCTTTTATAAAGGACAGGATAGCATTAGAGCTATCTTGTACTGAATAGATTAAACAGGAGATGAGCTATGTGTATGGAAAATGAAGGGGAGAATTGCAGTGCAGAAATTGTGGCTGAGATAATGTAATAATTTTGGTGCCTTTGAAGGCTGAAAAATAAAAGAATTGTTCTATGCATCTTGTACAAGCATAAAGTGAATGAATGAATAAAAATAATGACATCAATACAAATGGAAGGTAATCTGGAAGAAGACAGTACGCTGCAATTTTTCCTGTCTTAATTTTTGATCAGACAAGAGTGATGGTGAGTGTGCTATTACAGCTTGTACAACCAGAAGGGAACATTCAAGGGCATTTGCAGTGAGTAGTCGGTGTAAAGAGAACTAGTCATAGATAGGCATTAGTAATAATCTGAATATATGTTTTGACATTGATCTCACTTGACCTGCCTTTGTGCTGTAATTTAAAGTGAACTTGAGATGAAAGGTTATCCTGTATTTATACTTACCTGGGACTTCCTTCTACCCGGTAAATGGGCCGGCTGGGCTCTTCATCGCATGCTTGGCTGGGCGTGCACCTCCTGACGTGCTCCTGCTGCCTCCCCATAGTACTGTGCAAGTGCAGAAAGCTCCCAAGAACGGGAGCACAACAGGGACACTGAAGGGGCACAACCAGCAGGATTACAGTCCAGGATAGGAGAACAGAGGGGCCGAGGATGACAGCGAGGGACTTCATGAGGCAGGAAGAAGCCCCAGGATATTATATCTCACTGATGTCCAGCTTTCAGCTCATTGTCCATCAGTGATATTCTTGGAAAAGGCCACAAAAGCCCCATCCATGGGCGGCTGTAGCCCAAGGTGGTGCTTGCACATGGAAGAGCGGTTGCTTCATAAACAATCAGAGGCTACACTTGAAAAAGGGAAGCTGGTGATGCCCAAGGAAGCTGTTAATGAAAGCGAGAGGGGCTACAATACATGGATGTTACACTTGGAAGAGGGGGCTATATAAATTAAATAGGAGGGGTGCTGTGGCACATGAAAGGCAAGCCACAAAATAATTGGCCTTGTTAGTAAGCTTGTCTGTCTGTCATATTTGAGCTGCGCTGATAAAGAGATCAGGCAATAAGTAAACTAGCAAGATAGACAATTGTGTTCATATGTAAAGTAAGGTTGGATATACACTTGTCGATTTTTCTGATAAATTTCTAGCTGATTCAATTAACCTGATAAAATCTGCCAGTCCTCTATTGCTCCATAATATCTGATCAATTCACAAAATGCCATGCTTGGTAACGATGGAAAATCTGATTGGACGTGTTAGAAAATCTCTGGATGGTGTGCAGAAGTACTAGGGGACCAATGGTCCATAACATTACGCTGCAGGATCAATGGTCCATAACATTATGAAGCAGGATCAATGGTCCATAACATTATGAAGCAGGATCAATGGTCCATAGCATTACACTGCAGGACCAATGGTCCATAACATTATACTGCAGTATCAAAGGTCCATAACATTACACTGCAGGATCAAAGGTCCATAACATTACACTGCAGGATCAGTGGTCCATAACATTACACTGCAGGATCAGTGGTCCATAACAATACACTGCAGGATCAGTGGTCCATAACATTACACTGCAGGATCAGTGGTCCATAACATTAAACTGCAGGATCAATGGTCCATAACATTACACTGCAGGATCAATGGTCCATAGCATTACACTGCAGGATCAATGGTCCATAACATTACACTGCAGGATCAATGGTCCATAACATTACACTGCAGGATCAATGGTCCATAACATTACACTGTAGGATCAATGGTCCATAACATTACATTGCAGCATCAATAGCCCATAACATTACAGTGTAGGATCAATGGTCCATAACATTACACTGCAGGGTCAATGCTCCACAACAATATGCTAGGTACTCACCATACAATTTTCTGTCAGATTTACCTGCCAGATCGAATATTTCCAACATGTCTGATATGAATTTCAATCGATTTTTTGATCTTTTTTTTTTTTTAATTCCGATCGATTTTCAGAAAATCAGAAAATTGAAAAATCAATCGAAAATTCAGATCGGACATGTTGGAAATAATCGATCTGGTAGATAAATCTGCCAGAAAATTGTATGGTGTGTACCTAGCTTTACATTGCAGGATCAGTAGTCCATAACATTACACTGCAGGATCAATAGTCCATAACATTACACTGCAGGACCAATAGTCCATAACATTACACTGCAGGACCAATAGTCCATAACATTACACTGCAGGATCAATGTTCCATAACATTAAACAATGTGACAAGTCACGGTCCTGGAACTCATTCAGGTAACAATTTTCCTGTAATGCCGGTGCTACGCCACGCTCAGGTCACCCCCCTGAGAGCCAAGTCCAACAAACAGTGATGAGGCGGCACACAAAAGGCTTTGCTAGTTACAGCGTGTATTGGTAATGGAGCAAACACTACATGTTACGAACCTTCGCGGTTCTTCTTTTACACCTGAGGAAGAACCGCGAAGGTTCGTAACATGTAGTGTTTGCTCCATTACCAATACACGTGGTCCATAACATTACACTGCAGGATCAATAGTCCATAACATTACACTGCAGGATCAATGGTCCATAGCATTACACTGCAGGATCAATGGTCCATAGCATTACACTGCAGGATCAATGGTCTATAGCATTACACTGCAGGATCAATGGTCCATAGCATTACACTGCAGGATCAATGGTCCATAACATTACACTGCATGATCAATGGTCCATAGCATTACACTGCAGGATCAATGGTCCATAGCATTACACTGCAGGATCAATGGTCCATAACATTACACTGCAGGATCAATAGTCCATAACATTACACTGCAGGATCAATGGTCCATAACATTACACTGCAGGACCAATAGTCCATAACATTACACTGCAGGATCAATGGTCCATAACATTACACTGCAGGATCAATAGTCCATAACATTACACTGCAGGATCAATGGTCCATAACATTACACTGCAGGATCAATAGTCCATAACATTACACTGCAGGATCAATGGTCCATAACATTACACTGCAGGATCAATGGTCCATAGCATTACACTGCAGGATCAATGGTCCATAGCATTACACTGCAGGATCAATGGTCCATAACATTACACTGCAGGATCAATAGTCCATAACATTACACTGCAGGATCAATGGTCCATAGCATTACACTGCAGGATCAATGGTCCATAACATTACACTGCAGGATCAATAGTCCATAACATTACACTGCAGGATCAATGGTCCATAGCATTACACTGCAGGATCAATGGTCCATAGCATTACACTGCAGGATCAATGGTCCATAGCATTACACTGCAGGATCAATGGTCCATAGCATTACACTGCAGGATCAATGGTCCATAGCATTACACTGCAGGATCAATGGTCCATAGCATTACACTGCAGGATCAATGGTCCATAACATTACACTGCAGGATCAATAGTCCATAACATTACACTGCAGGATCAATGGTCCATAACATTACACTGCAGGACCAAAAGTCTAAAACATTACACTGCAGGATCAATGGTCCATAACATTACACTGCAGGATCAATAGTCCATAACATTACACTGCAGGATCAATGGTCCATAACATTACACTGCAGGATCAATAGTCCATAACATTACACTGCAGGATCAATGGTCCATAACATTACACTGCAGGATCAATGGTCCATAGCATTACACTGCAGGATCAATAGTCCATAACATTACACTGCAGGATCAATGGTCCATAACATTACACTGCAGGATCAATAGTCCATAACATTACACTGCAGGATCAATAGTCCATAACATTACACTGCAGGATCAATGGTCCATAGCATTACACTGCAGGATCAATGGTCCATAACATTACACTGCA
This sequence comes from Hyperolius riggenbachi, assembly GCF_040937935.1. Classification (NCBI taxonomy): domain Eukaryota; kingdom Metazoa; phylum Chordata; class Amphibia; order Anura; family Hyperoliidae; genus Hyperolius; species Hyperolius riggenbachi. Next base: position 89,130,994 of record NC_090656.1, read on the forward strand.
GGATCAATAGTCCATAACATTACACTGCAGGATCAATAGTCCATAACATTACACTGCAGGATCAATAGTCCATAACATTACACTGCAGGATCAATGGTCCATAGCATTACACTGCAGGATCAATGGTCCATAGCATTACACTGCAGGATCAATGGTCCATAGCATTACACTGCAGGATCAATGGTCCATAGCATTACACTGCAGGATCAATGGTCCATAACATTACACTGCAGGATCAATAGTCCATAACATTACACTGCAGGACCAATAGTCCATAACATTACATTGCATCGTTCAGTACGTTTGCAGTTTATTGTATGCTTGATAGATTTCCTAGATGTGCAGGGTAGAAATTGACCGCGATTAAAATGATTTCCAATGAGAATGGGATCAGTCAGCTTGCCATTGGCATAGAGGGCCATAATCAGCCCTTGTATGACTTTCTTAATGCTTCACTATTTTAGCAATTTCAGATAAATTATTTTCTTACAGTACAAAAAGAGTTAAAAAACAAGAGTTGTTATCTGTGCAAATGAGCTTGTAGAACAGCATGTCAGTTGTCATCAGGCAGGTTTCCTGAAAAAAAAATGAAGCCAATGTAGTTGAGAAAGAGTGAGTAAGGGCTATTTCCCACTTAAAATGCGTTTGTAGGTGAACTGCTGTGCAATCTTGGTTTTTTTTCGATTTCCACTACTGCAATTCCGCCGTGATCCGACGGGTGTATGGTGCACTTGTGCGTTTGCGATTTCCGAAGGGAGGAAAAAAACAGGTTGCAAAATATTTTTAATTGTACAGGCATGGAAAAATCACATAGAGGCCTGATACACCTGACAGCAATTAAGATGTTGTGATAGATTTCAGAATATAAATCAGGGTGAGGAAAGATTTTACAATGGCAAACATTGACTAAATAATCTTTAAAGTAAAATTGTTAAAAATAAGCAATTTTATTCATCATGTCCTTTTTCAGTACAATTCTTCTTTAAGATAACTTCCAAGTGAACAACTAAAAATATATTTATTGATTATATTTCTTAGTAACACAGAACAATTTTGGAAACTACAATTAATGCTACACAAAAGAATTGCTTATTAAAGTGTGTTCATGTGGGTCCTTTGACAAAGTAAAAGCAAGTAAGGCAGCTTAACTGTCCACAAATTACAGGTTTGCCTTCATCTTCTTACTTGAGAGAGGATTTGTACATGACCCTGACTGTTCTGGATGCATCCCCTGTGCAGCATGCATCACACCGGGGGACTGCTTGGACTGCTATGCTGCCTACCTATCCCCTGCACCAAAACAAGGGAGAGGGAGAGATTAAGCAGGTGTTTGGCTCAGAGGGCAGAACGACAGGGACAGAGCTATGGGATGGACTAGGAACTTTCAAGGCAGATATTCCTAAGAGAGTGGGAAGCCTGTAGCTATGTACACACATGTGATAATCATCGACTGAAACGGCTTATAATATTTCAGCCGTCGATCATTGTGTGTACAGTGGTCGCCAATTGATATTGCTCAGGCATTGTTAAGGATTCATCGTGTCAAATTCTTATCGATCCCTGATGCCCAACCATTACCTATTGCAATGCTATTTTCAAACCCCACTGACCAATTAATGCCTCTCTGTCGTCCCTCCGCCCACCTTCATAGCAACAGAGCACATCAATAGCCTCAAGGCTAGGGATGGGTCTGAAGTGTACAGAAGCAAAGTCAGCTGAACGTATTTGTGAGAGATGTTCCTTTAAATACCCGTGACATTCCCATTGGAGGGATACGCCCCCAGTGGTGTGTCTTTGGGTATATATACCTGGTTGGATGTTTGTACTTTGGGCTATGATGAAGGACGCGCAGTCTGAAACATGTTATCTGTTTTTATGCTTTGCCTGTTTACTCAGTAAACTTTGGACTTTTCTCCTACTTGGAATGTGCAGACCTAAAGGCCCATACACACGTTGGATTTCCGCGAACGACGGGTCGTTTGAACGTCCCATCGGTCCGTCGTTCGCCCGCTAAATCGGGCGTGTGTACAGACTATCGTTCGCTTGATAAGAGTGAGCTTGAGCGATCCGCCGGGCGGATCGCTCAAACTCACTCTTATCAAGCGAACGATAGTGTCCCCAGCCTGTCAGCTCCTGTCACCGAAACAGGAAGTGGCTGCTGGCGGGGCCAGGAGGATCGGAGGGAGACGGTGAGGGCACCGGACAGCTGCAGGGGGCTATTGGAAGCCCTAGGTGAGTAAAACTCATTTTTTTTGTTTGACTTAAGTGTCCCTTTAAAATAAAAGTTTATTTTTGACAAGGTAATGTGCATTTTTTGTGTGGGTATATGCAAATCATGACAAAGCCCACTTTAAATGCTTACAGAATATGCAGGACAACATATTATATAACTTGCTGATCAGTGCAAGGTACTTTTTGGGCATATTTTCTCACTATACAGCATGAAATACTTATATTTGGCCAGGCTTGATGACCTCTAGTTATTATTCCCTTTTCTGCTGTCCTCCCATATGTACAGAACCTTCAGCTATTGACCAGTTGGAATCCCTTTCCACACCACAATGCTTATTCATGCTTGTTCATTGACCAGCTTTGATGGCCTTTCCCCCGTAGAATGTTTATATATTGACCTGTCTTGATGTTCATCCATGCACCTAAACTGCATCCCGATTATTTCTTTCCAAAGTTTATCCCTTTATTTCGATTCTCAATGCTTTATATTGGATTTCGGTGATGGCATTTCCTGTGTCTGAAGTGACCAGCTATTGATAAGAATTGTTCTGCACAGGCATTTTATTATACAGCACATTTAATTGGTAACAGCTTCTTTAGGCTCCTTGCACGCTGCCCCACACCATGTCACTCCTCCTCGCCGGCACCGCATCACCACCGCAAGAGCCGTGCAAGTCTGTGGAGACTTGTACACTTCAGGCGATGCTATGCGGTGCACCAGATGTATCCAAATCACTGCAATGCTGACGCAAAGGCTGCATCATGTTACCACATGATCCTTTCCTACTGTACAGATTATGCAGTACTGCAAGTCAATGGGCACCGCAGTAAGTGTGCATGAAGGGAGCGCCACGCAGTGCAACTTGGTGCGCATGCATGGAATAACAGTCCCATAACAGGAATCCCAGTGAAGTCTTTCCTGGCCAGCAGAGAGCACGTTCCTAGCCAGGGGGCGGCCCATACATATGACCCTGTCACTGCACCATGGCGCAGTGTCATAGGCAGCCTCATATCTGTGTTGTGATGCAGTGCTTGCATTACACATGTGCATTACACATCCGGCATTCAGTAAAAAAAAAACTGTTATCATGGAGAAATAAGACTTTTTATTTACCTGAGGAAGCTGGTTGGCACTGGCAAAACATGTCACCAATTAAAGTCTACCACTTTTGCCTACACACACAGAGTATGCTTTGCCTCTTAACATAAGGTAAACATTAACCCTGAAAATTGTTTTACTCTGATCATTGTGTCATTCACTTCAGGCACCTTTTAACAATTGTTGCACAGCTATCATTTTGGCCTTTTCCAGAGGGTCTCAAACCTACCCTCCATTACAGCATAGGGTTTGATATGGGAGGCGTAACATATTTACTGCAGAGAGTGGTCAATTCATGGACCATATACACTAAAGGGATGGTCTTAAGCATAATACACCCTTGAAGTCTACTAAGCAACTCAAAGTTTGTTTTTATTGGATTTTATCTATAAATCAATATACTGATCTCTAGTGATAATATGCCAAGTGTGGCTCCCCCAGCTGTCCCTCCTTTTATGTCTTCTGCTTGATAAGCAGTGTATAAGATAAAGTTGGTGGACAGAATAGATATTGTACCTGTTTCTTGGGCAAACATGTTTGGCACACTTAACCACAACTCTCTTTATCTACTCTCTAGATGCAGCCAGTGGGTGGATCAACCAGGTGTGACAATGTGATACCCAAGGCAGGAAGAACAGATGCTAGGTTACATTTCTCAGCATCACTGAATTACATTAGAATTTGCCTCATGAGGATGTAGACTTTTAGCTTTAAGGAAGAAAGTGATTAGTAACTGTAAGAACATATTCTTCCTACAGGAAAAGTCTGTATAGATAGGTGCACAACTTCAGGCCAGTACAAATACACAAAGTATTTTCGACCTTCAGAAGTCCATTTCCAAAGTGTAACACTTATACATTACACCGTTTGACAAGATTTATTTCAGAATTTTGAGCATGCACACTTCGATAGATTGGAGTGTGACAAGACCATCGTTGATGCTGTCTCAGAATTAGGTGCACCTGCACACTGAGGTATAATGGAGCACAACGTCGTCTGTGAGAGACAGGAGGACTATCAAAAATTAAGACTGAAAATGGCGGCCCTCACACAAGTTGCAAGCCAACCGGGTAATTAAAACACACGAGTTGGAGAAAGGAGTATGATAGGATCGTCAGGGGAAATAAAGACCATGATGGTGTTTGACAACTAGTTGATTGCAAAGTTTAATGACCGGGATTAAAATAAATGTGGTTTGGCAAGGGTAAATAAAGTTTCTGACCATGTACTGGATTAGCAGGGTGATATCGGTGACAGAAAGGCAAAAAGAGATAAATAGGAATCAAGAAAGAGAAAAGGGTGCAGAAAAAGGCTAATATGCTGGACTGGAAGCAGGAAAATGTAATGTTCGCAGTGCAGAGTAGCAAGCAGAGGGGAGAAGTAATTCACCTCTCCGCACTAAAGTGACGCAATCTACCTTCTTCCTAGGCATCTCGTCTCCATGACTCCAGCAGCATCTCCTATCACGTGACCTGCTGGTATGTTACGTCATGAAAGACCCTGCTGGGTTTACAGAGACAGGATGCCTAGGGGGAAGGGGGACCATGTTGCTGCAATTAGAAAGGCGAGATTTGTTTCTCCTCCATTCCACTCAACATGCTGCATATGGAGGCCCATCTGGTCACCAAATACTAAGATGAACTTGGGCTAGCTGTACTGGGGCACCAGCTCTGGCTATCAAATGGGGGAGCACCTCTGATTATTTATGCTGATGAGCTATCTCTAGCTACCAATACTAGCCCGCCTCTGACTACCAAGTAGTTAGGGTTTACCTCTACCTACCTAATAGTGAGTCTCCTCTGGCTACCAAATACTGGGAGGCACCTCTAGCTAGCTACTTATACTGGGGCATAATCTGGCTACCTGTAGTGGGAATGGAGGCGGGGAATGAGGGGGGGGCTAACACTATGGGGAGGCACATCTGCTGAACTAATACTACCATATGTTGGTGTGTGTGTGTGTGTGTATGTGTGTGTGTGTGTGCGTGTGTGTGCGCGTGTGTGCGCGCGCAAACATTACCACATACTATGGGGGGTTATCAGGTGGCACAAAGACTATTTAATGCTGATATTGTTTGTTGGGAGGAGGAGCAACTAAAATGTCTCTATAGTACCTAGTAATTTCCAGCTACCTCCTGCTGATAAAGTTTTTATGTGTCCACGTAATGCTATATACATATATTTTTTTTGTATTAAAGAAGAGTCATTGTTCTTGGAGAGTAGAAATTGTTGATGAGATTCAAATAATTCCAGTTGCATGCAAACTAAATACAATTTGTATGATGATTGATCAGCAGTAAGTCATTTTCACTGGCCCAGTTCCAAGCTTCATACACTTTGTATTACTTTTGCATGCAAGCCAAAATAGTAAAGAGTGGTTTCTCCCACTTCCACTGCTGGATTTCACTTTTAAGAAGCATTCACAGATTTTAGTTATGTTTAATTAACTAACACCTAAAACATAAAGCTAATGCATTGTGTTTGCAACACCAGGAAAGTGAGATATGGAGGAATTGTGAAACATATAAATGAGGATTGTAGTGATGTCTAGTTCCCTTCTTGCACCCTTACCAGCAAATACTGGCTGTAATAGTGCACCAAATACAGCCCCGCTATGCACAGCCCTCCTGCAGAGCTGGCTGGAGATATGAGGGGCCGCAGGGTTCCTGTTGGAAGGTTCCTCAGACTCTTATCTCTCCCTCTCCCTGTCCCCGTGACACAGTTACAGGGTCGTCAGTATGATTAGTCGTGCTGAATGATGTCTGCACCCTGGGGACCCTCACCGAGGACATGGTGACAATCCAGATCACATCAATCAGTCCTTTCCTCCCCAATCCTCACCGGGCATCACTTTACAGGAGGCAGACAGGTGTATGTGATTTTATTTTAGCTCAGACGTAAACAAGTATAGCAAGCAATGAGAAAACCACTACTCACATTGAATTGTCTCTGCAAGGCAGGGCAATAGGCTTTATAGCATAGCAGACTTTAAATATCTTCTAAATGCTCATCTGAAGCACTAAGGCGGGGTTCACGCTTGTTAAAATGTGCACGTGATTTGCGAATTTCCAAAAACACATGTAATGTATTTTAATGGCATTGCATTTTATTTGCGTTTGTATCTGAATTTTCACTCATGATTTTTCTGCAGCAGGCAGACAGCAGGTCTGCTTATTTTCATGTGCAATGTGCAATTCGTGTTTCAATGCAAGTCAATGAAAACACAGAAAAATTGCAAAAACTTGTGTTTTGCGTGAAAAAATCGCATGCGATTTGTAAGTTAATTAGATGTACGTTTCATGTAAATTAACTTTATTGGTCAGCATGGAAAAATCTCTATCCGCTCTTTTGCAGGCAAACACATATAGAATCAGAATCATGTTTATTTTGCCAAGTACAACGAAAGTGTTGCCCGGAATTGATTTTAGCACAACCAGGGTCAGTAGTTTTACAATAGCAGAAGGTGCATTTAGCCTGAGTGGATACAGTAGATATACAGTGCTTACAGATACATACAGTAGGTACAATGCATGTGCATATACTAAAGCAGGGGTTCTCAAACTGGGTGCCGCGGCACCCTGGTGCGCCTTGAGCACCTCCCAGGGGTGCCTATGCGTCCCCATCCTTTGTACAATGCCATCAGGTAATGCAACCAGCTGCATTACCTGCCAGTTAACCTTTAATTCCATTACTTACTGCAGTCCCCATGTGGGGAAATGTCTTTGTGGTCTACAAGGTTGACTCTTTATCCTGTTGTGCTTTCGGGGGGCTGCATAATGGGGGAGGGGGTCACTGACTACTTAGAGGCGGATGCTGCCTAATAAGCATCACTAGCTACTTGGAGGGGGTGCTACTTATTTAGGGTCATAACGGTATTTTGGTAGTTTTTGCCGAGTGGTGCCTTGAAAAAAATTCAAAGCCATCAAGGGCGCCCTCACTCTAAGAACCACTGCACTAAAGGCTTAGATAGAAGTATACAAAAAAAGAAGGATCCAGGAGAAGAACCAGGGGAAGAATGGGGGGGGGGGGGTATTCTGCTGCCTTCTACGGCACTCAAAACACTTCTGCAGTGATATATTGAATCAGATGTCCCGCACTCTTACTGGGGAAGAGAGATACAAGACAGGAAAGGAGAGATGTAGAGAGAGAAATTGAAGAGCAGTGATAGAGTCCACTTTGGATTTCAATGTAACCTGACCGGTTAGTATCCGAATGGCTGGCTGTGTCACTTTGGCTGTTGTGGAGAGAAGGTATAAAGGACAAATGTGAATGGCTCTTAAATCCTTATATTGAGATGGTGGAAAATAGGCCCAGAGACTCCATTTTTACAGAGCAGTTTGGTGTCCCCACAGCTATTACTAGATGTAGCATATGATGGGCTGTGAGCCATGTACATCATCTCAGGTTCATGAATAACGGAGACAACATGTAGGCGTTAATCATATTTGCATATTAATGCAAGCACTGAGCTAACCAAACATACAAACGTGGAGAAATGAACTGTCCTAATTTAAGCTGGCTGCTGGAGCTTGCAGAAAACATGAACAGAATGCGTAAAGGAGTGCCAGCTATAGAAAGAAGAGTATGTAACTGTATACTTTTGCAGATGACTATGCTTGATATCATTCATTGAAACATTAAAGGATAATATTTCAGTATTGAGTATGTGCTGGTGGTATGAGTCACTCACTGTCTTCTTATATCCAGTGGGAATGTCAGCTTCATAATCTTTTTCCCTAGGATTTCTGCGTTGTCAGTTGTCAGTCTCAATGTTCTAGCAGCATTCTCTTTAATATAAGTACAAAGGGAATCTAACAACATTATTGAGATAGCCACTGGGCCATGTATTCATAGCCTTTGCCTTTTTATGGACACTTAGTAGACGTATGCTGAAAAAGGGCACTGCGGCAATTTGGGCGGCGGATGAAGCTGCTAGTAGAATATCGGTAACATCACTGATATCCTATTGGGTACGGGCTAATACTGATAGTAGAATATCTGTATTGCTATTGGATACTGCTAACACTAGCCTAATCTGTAGTTTAATAAGCTTTTCATGGTGCTAATAAATTATTTTGCTCCTCCCCTTAAACAGTACCACACCTGTCAGCAAAGTGACATGGTCCTTTCCCATCATACAAAACCCTGGTGTCATTCCTGAATTTAGAGCGATCAGATGAGCACCTGCATTTTGGTTAATGTGTCTATGGGCCCAGTGTTTACAAAGTTGCAGTCAATAAAACATAGAGTGGGTGGTTATAGGTAAAACCATACCTTATGAGACTACTATATAGCCTTATAGGAGATTATATGTAGAGTAATAGTAACTTATCCTATGATTTGGGGGTTAAGCTCCAGTGGGCTTGATCCACAAACCTCTGTGTAAAATTGCCATGCACACGATGTGCACAGCAATTTTACCAGTACCCACTTCAGTTACGTACAATTTATCCAGGTTACCCGGGTAACACGTGCATTGCTAGGGTACCATGTGCTACACTACTTGTGTAATATGTGCTACACTAGCAATGTGTGTGTTACCTAAGTAAAGTGGGTTGCGCTTATTGTGCAGGTGACGCTATGTAATGGCAGTAAGCACTGGAAATATTGCAATTTTAACAGAGTAACGTGAATCAACCCCGATCTTTGCAAGGATTCCTGAGATAGCTTCGGAGATTATTGATAAATTAAGCTCCTTGACACTGTCACAACTGAGTAGCCCCCAGAACTGAGGGGACCAGCCCTCAGTGTGGGTATGAGGAAGACCCCCTTTATACATATTGCACAACTTTCCACCATTCCCCTCTAGTGCTTTGCTGATCTTGCTTTCAGAATCCCATAGCAAGGCATTGCCACGGCCACCCACGTTTCACACGGTGCTTAAGTGGGGAACGGGCCTAAAATTTGATTTCTCTGGAGTTCCGTTTCATTTCAGCAAAACCTGTAACCACAACAGAATTTACTCAGAAATGTCTAATTTCCAATGTCAGAACAATTACTTGAGCTCTAACCCCTGAAGTACGGAACGTGCCAAAAAGATAATCATACATTATTCACTCCTGATTATAAGGTTTGCAATCCTTTATCATTATCTAACACACTTGTTAATAGAATTCTCACCCTGTATTTTTATTTTCCATTTCTGTTTGCCTAAAATAGCACCTCTTCACATACAGAGCAATGGGAATGATACAGATGAGAGCTGTGTACCATAATGTAGACATAGCAGGCAGTATGATTGCCACAGGGCCTAGCAGCAGCAAAAAGCCCATTGTGTGGGGTCCATAGTGATTTATCCAGGGAGAAGTAACATTTAAGAAATAATTTTTGTTACAGTGTACAAATTAACGGGTTAGCTGCCTGGTTCAGAGTGCTATATAAGTTCTATGTTTGCAAGCATTTTAGTTTCTCTTTTATAAAGGCACCGGTTTCATAGGTTGGTTTACTTACAACGGACATGATCTTATCTTAAAGACGAACTCCAGTGAAAATAATGTAGTAAAAAAACTGCTTCATTTTTTACCATAATTATGTATAAATGATTTAGTCAGTGTTTGCTCATTGTAAAATCTTTCCTCTCCCCGATTTACATTCTGACATTTATTACATGGTGACATTTTTACTGTGGGCAGGTTATGTAGCTGCTCCTAGCTGTTTTGGCTGTTAGAGACAGCTGTAAACAGCTAATTCCTGTCTGTGAACATTGTTACATTGTGGCAGTTTGCCCAGAGTACCGCGGTACTCAGAGCTTCTTGTGGGAGGGGTTTCAGCGAAAAATCAGTCATACAGCGCCCCCTGATGGTCTGTTTGTGAAAAGCATTATATTTCTCATGTAAAAGGGGGTATCAGCTACTGATTGGGATAAAGTTCAATTCTAGGTTGGAGTTTCTCTTTAAGAAACTAGAGCAAATAATAGTGGCTACACATGGCATTATACGTCTTTAGCAGCATTTAGAATCTGTTTGCTAAAATTAAGTGCCAGCAGGATCCCTCAGGAAGCAAGTATTTGAAAGTTTTGACTACCTTTAGCTCACTACCTAACCCCACATGAACAGGTTTCACCCTCTAGTATAGATTAGACCGTTGATGGTGAAACAATCAATGTATTGCAACATTTCCTCTCTGAAAATTGTATCATTAGTTGGCATCTTTAGGAACAGCATTCGAGATACCAAATACAATTGTGTCCATCACCTAACCAATTATTGCTAGTTCTCATTCCCAACACGTAACCTTAACAACCCTCTACCACTTACCTTCAAACATTAAACCCTTACTAATGCCTACCTTTCATTTAATTCAGCCCTGTCCTGCTGACACCTAACTCTTTTTACAAGGTTGAGTATTACACAGGAACTGGGTTCTTTATACTTTTGTATCTTGTTTAAGTTAAAGTTTAAGTGCAAAACACATTGTTTAATTAGCCGAGGGGTCACATGAGCACATTAGCCAGTACACTCTATTATTGATAAACGTGAGACCTCTGTTTAAAGCAAAACAGCACTGTTCACTTTGAGGAGTGAGCATAACTCACCACTAGAGACTTCTGATGCAGATCCTTCCTGATGGATTAAACAGTGTGTGTGTGTGGGGGGGGGGGGGGGTGGGGGGGGGGGGGCATGCATCTGGATTCTCTGGATTGAGCCGTTTAGTATAGTGTAAAGCAGAAAACCTACAGGGTCAGGAGTAACTAGCAGGAAGCCTAGTTGTAACAAATTATGGAGCTGATATCCTGGCTGCAGCAGAGGCATAACTACTTATAGAGCATTCCCTGCAGCCACAAGTGAGCCGGGGAGGAGGGGGGGGGGGGTGTAAAGAGCCCCCTCTAGAGCAGCTGTTGTTGCCTTGGATGCTCTGTACTGCTATGGTAGAGGATCATGTAGGCCACATTTGTTATAGGACCTCTGATAAATGGGACCTCTGGCATCAAGAGTCATTACTGGTGGAGGTGGAACGATGTTTAATCATTGGAGCCCCTGGTAAAGGTTAGTTACACCTCTCAGCAGAAGACTACAATTAAAAAAAAGACCAATTTCTCGCCATCTTCCTAAAACTGGTTGTACCCCAAGAAGGTATCAAACCATTGGTCAACCACCAAGCTAAATGAAAGTATGGGTTCCTTTACCAAACATATGTGTGTATCCCAGCTAGGTCATCCTTCTAATTTAGGCTACAGCCAGATGGCAGAAAAACACAATTTTTAAAGAAAGGATGAGTCACCGGAATATAGGATAACGTTTGGCTTTTATTCTTTCACTGCTGCTTGAAAACCTAGTTCAACCTGTGTGCTAAAGTTCTAGGCATTGTGATAGTTCCCAGGGATGATTTCAGTCAAAGATCTTCAGAAGGAATAAAGGAACTCTGTGTGAAGCAGCTCTTTTCTGTTTGCTCCTTACATCAGAAAAGATCATTTTCTTCCCTTGTGCTATTGAACTGTTTAATACAACACAGCAACATTTCAGTAGAGAAACATAATGACATATTGGAACTCTTTGCCTCCATATTAACTAGGAGCATATTCTGCAATAATCGCTTAATTAGTTGTTGGTAGAAACTAGAAATTGTAGCTGTTAATTAACTCCTGCGGTGCCCCGTATGGTGACAAAACCAGTAGATGTCATATTTGTTAGACTATTTTGAGACTAATAATAAAGCTTTTTTTACAGTTACAATGGTAATGTAAGTCAGTAGCAGGCATTGTGTCTATTTCTCCTCTTGCAAACAGATTTTTCTTTTATGCCTTGCTGACCTCTGGGCTGTGGACATGTAATAAAAAATGTTTACAAGTTGGAAAAGCTGAAGGCACTATGCACAGTACTTAGAAGCCATTGTTAAGCTTTACAAACAAAATAACTCTTCTAATAGAACAAATCCGATTGAAGAGGAATTTAAAAAATGTATTGTAAAGATCAACTCAACCATGCAGGGCCGGAGTATGGCCCTCCAGCACCCAAGGCAGAGATGCAAAAGTGCACCTCCCCTTCTCCACCAATCAGACCTCAGCTGCTCCCCGATGTGAAGCCTCCTCCTCCTTTCAAATCAGACACTTGCTTACTTAGGCTGACTATAGCCTTGTACACGTGTATGAGGCATGTCACCCGGCAGGGATTGGGACCTCTGTAATCATCTTTGAGCGAGTCAACTGCAGTAGGTATTGTTCTGCTCCGTTGGAGTTGTTGGTTGCCAGAATCTCAAATGAGTTGCATGAATTCAACATAGACACTCCTTCAGTCTCCGAGGTGGTGGAAGAATCAGTTAGCTTCAATTACAGTCATATACATGTTCATGGTGCAATATGTTAAGTTATCAATTGGCTAGTTGTGATGTATTCTTCCACTGCTTGACTCCAATCTGGTTTCAGCTGTGCTGCCTGATGCAGCACAATCCAGTGTATCTGCCATTCCCAGCCATTACCTACCACCCACTTGACAAACATTTTCCAACACGCTTAATCACTGTTTTGATAGATAAAATGCCCAAAAATCTGTAGAAAGTTAATTGACTTCACATGTTGGATGCGGTACATCAGTGGCAGACTCAAGCCAAATAAATGAAGGGCTGGAAAAATCAGTACATGTGTGGGCAGAGGAGTGGGGATAACAGACACAGATCTCTCCAGGATATCAGGCTTTGAACTGTCATAATAACTTCTCTTGCAAGGAAAGCAGATCATGGCATCTAATGTGCAGCTCTCTAGATAATACTGGTTGCGTGTGTGAGCAATGTTCAGAAGAGCTAAGCAAAAATATTTGATAGCATTAGTGCTACCATACGTAAGCTTTGTGAGCATTACCTGTAACTGAGAAAATCTAATGCAGTGACTTCACAAAACCTCCACTGGTAAGTAGTTTTAAAATTTCAACCTACATCTAGCTAAGGCCCGGTTTCCACAAGGATATGACATTGTGGCCGTTGTCTTCCCGTATGCGAATTTTCGCGTTACCGTATGCAAATATATATGCATACGCCTAGCGTAATTGAAAATCATTACATGGGAAACAGATGCTTTGTGCAAAGATTGGCAGCAAGCTGTCAATTTTTTTTTTGGGGGGGGGCAGACTCTAAAAAATGCATTCAATGAAAACTATCCCATTAAAGTTGAATTGCTTCAGTACTTATGCTAAGTTTTGCAATGCAAAATTGCACTCAGTGGAAATGAGCCCCCAAAGCCTCTAAAACTGACACTAAGCTTACATTCATCCATGCTTACTGTATGTTTTATCTGCACGTTAAAGTTATCAAGCAAAATGTTTGGCATAAACCCCTGCAATATATACAGTCAAACTAAAAACACTGCAAGTTCTGACATCCGGGGATGGTGGGATAGCTTCCATTACTTACTTTTCCAGCTTCCACTCTCCTCCACCAATGTGACATCTCTGCAGGTGGGGGGCGGGGCTCTTCCAGTAGCCTCATCACATCTTCCTTTATGGTGATAACCAGCCATACACAAGGGGGAGATCGGCGTCATGGTGGGAGACCCCGACTTCCAGGTTCCTGCGGCATAATAAGGGACACATTGTGGGATTGGGGGCTTAGGATCAAAATATGCCCTTGTTTATCAGACAGCCACTATGTTGGCTGCAAGATCTGCTTACAGCAGACACCCAGAGACCCCTGTTTCATACTGATGTATTCATGGGAAGCCAATGCTGATAAGATGCTGACTGTTGGTTGGTGGTTTATAAATTCCAAAGAGCTCTTCTTACTAACTCTTTGCAATCCACAGCAACCTGTTTTACTGATATCTACTACTGTATTAGGGACACAGCAGTACAATGTAAGTATAAGGCCCTGTTACAGTGGTGCAGAGCAACAGCTGCTTTGTAACACGGCTTACCACACTGCAATGCGCCACCTATGGCGTGTTCACAGTATGGCAGGTTCATTGCGGTATGGTAATGCACTGCATGCTGTGCGTTACTGGTAAATACATGTTACCAGTAGGAGTTAAACATACTTTCATTGACTGTATGCCTCACTGTATGCAAAACAATGTGGTCGTAATGCGCGGTACAACTTTTTCTTTTCGTTGCGTTGTGTTCCTGTTATACAGGGAATGCAACGTCCCACTGTGACTGTGGCCTTTAAGAAAGCAGACTGCAATACAAAACCTGTCCACAAAACTTGCCCAACTTACAGAACATTTTCGATTTTACTCAGAGGTACACACCTAGCCCCTCACTCCGCTCCCCCAATGAACTTCGCCTGACCCCCCCCCCCCCCAGTCCCAGTCCCATGCACGCCTCCATGGAACTCCCTACCTTCCCCCATTAGGGTTTCCCCCTCCTTCAAGAAGGCCCTAAAAACTCCACTTTTAACTCTGGCCTACCCCCCCCCCCCCCCCCCCCACTAGTGCTTTAAACCTTCAGGTGAACTCTGGTTCCCTGGTTCCCTACCTTTCGTGTCCCTACCTCTTCTTCTATTATAAGCCTTCGGGCAGGGTCCTCCTCCTTATGTCTCCTACCTGTTCACGCACCTACATTACCGTACGCCCTATGATCCTATGGATCTGAGCGTACTCTTTAGTGAACTCGAGTTGCCTAATCTCCCTGCTCCCATCCAGTGACTGACTAAGCATTACCTGGTACTCATACTGTGCTACATGGTCTGGTTTTCATGTATTCCTGTATTGTCTTATTGCTGAATGTCACCCCTAAATATTGTCTGTAACCTAAACTAATGTCCAGCACTGTGTAATATGTAGGCACTTTATAAACACAATAAATAAATACACAGGGTTTTGCAGGAGGGAGACAGTTGGTCGGACTGTCATTTGCAGATTTAGTATAATTCATAGACAGAAGTGATGCACTAGTTTTAGATGGAAAGGTAGAATCAGTTAAAAAATGACTACATGCAACAATCACTGTAATAAGAAATTGTGTTAAGCCAAACTTAAGTAAAGGTTTTCTTTAAGATGGAAATTGTATATATACTATTTTATTTGTCAGAAACCAGTTTGCTTTGCCAATCATTCAAATAAATCTTTCTTTTAGATCAGTCCATGTATAGCCAAGGAAAATAATATGTTCAGTGGTGTTTTGCTGTGTTAACTTCAAACATCCAGTCATTTGCTGCAGTTTTCCCAGAACCTGATCAGACATTTGAAGTGAACGCAGTGACTCTTATCTTGTAAACATCGTCTTTTAAAGCTGGCCATACATTTGTAGATGTGTGTTTGGTCAGGAAAATGAATGATATCTATCTGATATAAATAGAGCTACTTTGCGTCAGCAAATATTACTCCAGGTTTCAGAAGTCTTGTCTGCTGTCAGTTGCTCCACTGCTTTTGCTAGCTAGATACAGTAGCTAGCGCTTAATGGAGTACAAATGAACCAGCCATTGATGATATACCACTCCTACCTCTGTGCCCCTGCACTCCTGCTGGCATCAATTATGCCAAGAATTTGGCCATTCCCAGTCAATGCTTAATTGATCATCAAATATCTATGAGATATGCCTTAGTCTTTAACCACTTAATGACAAGCTGATTTATAAAAAATGTCCTGCTAGAGCCTCTTAATGGCTCCAGGACGTTTTTATAAGTCAGCCAGTGCTACTGCCGCTGTGCACGTGTGCGCGTTCACGTGTGCGCTCCCGCTCATGCACCTGCATTCCCGTTTCTTCCTTTAAAATGCATAGAAATACATAGAAATGCATAGAAAATAAAGTAATTACTGAAAACAAATATCAACCCCAAAAAGCCCAATTGGTGGTGAAAAAAACAAGATATAGATCATTTCATTGTGATTAGTAGTGATTAAGCTATTGGCAAATGAAAGGGATGAGCACTAAAAGCTGAAAATCGCTCTTGTCCGTTAGGGTGAAAACCACTTTGGGGTGAAGTGGTTAATGCTTTTTTTCAGATTCAATATTTTTGACCAAATCTAACATCTGATGCGTTATAAATATTGTATAGTGTATGGCCAGGTTTAGTCCATCAACAGCTAAACTATACAATTAAGGCCCGTTTCACATTGGCCTTAAAAATTGTCCATTTAGCTGAGTTAAACAGATTGGGCTCGATTCACAAAGCGGTGATAACTCAGTTATCACGCCTAAAAGACTTTAGGCGTGATAACCTTTGCACTAGCAAAGTTATCACCGCTTTGTGCTCTAACTCGCGCGAAGCTACCGCGCGCAGAAAATTCGCGCGAGTTTCTTCTTATCATGCCTAAACTGAGTTTAGGCGTGATAAAGGGGTTTTCACTCGCGTGCAAACACTTTGCACCGCTTTGTGAATCAGGCCCATTGTGTCCTAACGGAGGTGAACAGATCCTATGTTAATCAATAGGATCCATTCACATTGCTCCTTTATGTTTCAATAATTTTTATTGGGAATTTTCTTAATTTTACAGCAAGGCCTAAATGGCCAAATTTCAGCAATAACAGTAAAATTTTTCACATTGTTGACATTGCTCCTTTAGAACGGATCTGTTCAGCCCGTTCTGCCGAAGTTTGGGTCTGCAGCGATTTTTCTGGATCGACGCTCCCGTTACCTTGACGGCGTGTTAAGGGAATGGAGGGCAACAGATAGAAAACGAATGCCTTTTACATAATGATCCATTCCACGGATCATTTTTTACATGGATCAGTTTTTCATCTGTGCGGTGTGAACCGGGCCTAAGTTGCCTGTTTATTACTCCGCTATGCTTGTTTGATGTTGACATCCTTCATTAGCATACTGCTGTTCAGTCTATTTAGAATTCATTATTTTTATAATGTGTTTTATAATATTGGAGTCCTAGGGCCAACTTACAAAGACTGTTATACCATGTGGTTTACAAGCGCGTATTTCACCACCTTTACATGAGTGCATGCAGGTGGCCAGGAATGGCTGTTGATTTAGCAATCGTGTGCTTTCTATGCTGTCACAGAAAATACCTGACAAGTGATTCCTCAGCTCAGCTGTCTGACCAGACTGAGAGATATTGGAGTAACTTTGTGTATATGCTGTGCAAATGCTTCAACCAACCACATATAAAACTTGAGCATTTATGGGCAGTGGCTATAAGGCAGAAAGAGGCAATGAAACCTCTGCACTACTGTCCCTGTGAATTGCTTGGAAAGCTTACAAATGCAGTTTTTATTTGAGTTCTTGAGTATAAATCATGCCCCCCCCCCCCAGCAAAACTTTTATGAGGCCCTCCAATGTGTACACCCTTTCACTTGCCAACCCCTTGTGACTCTCACAGTCACTAGCGTTGTGACGGGAGGGCGGGGGGGGGGGGCGACCCACACCAGCTGTATGGAGGGGAGAGCCGCGGGGAGGGCAGCCCGACCTCTCCCTCCCTCCCTCCCTCCCTCTCTAAACAGGAAGCAGTGTGTGTATCAGCATATGCGGAGAGCGAGGAAAAGACCAGCGGCGACTGAGCGGCGATGGGAACGCAGGGAGGTGAGTCGTTTAGTACAGGATCCCCGCGCATTGCTCTATGAAGTCTGGAGGGGGGAGCACGGAGGGCAGCCCTGGGAGAGGGAGGGAGAGGTCGGGCTGCCCTCCCTGCGGCTGCGGCTCTCCCCTCCATTAGGGGGGCACCTACCTAATACTGGGGGGCAGCTACCTACCTCACCTATACTGGGGGAACCTACCTAATCTAACCTATACTGGGGGGGGGCAGTTACCTATCTAACCTATACTGGGGGGGCAGTTACCTATCTAACCTATACTGGGGGGCAGCTACCTATCTAACCTATACTGGGGGGCAGCTACCTATCTAACCTATACTGGGGGAACCTACCTAATCTAACCTATACTGGGGGGCAGTTACCTATCTAACCTGTACTGGGGGGAAGCTACCTATCTAACCTATACTATAATTTTTTTGCTGCACGCTTCACGGTCGGTGAATTATCCGCACCGGGTGTCAAACACCCTAGCTACGCCACTGCTCACAGTCCAGCCCCCTTCCTACACAAGGGTTATAATACAAGTGTGGCAATCATGATTTTCACACCCATAACAAGTGTAGCCACAAAAACACCAGATCTGAAGGATGGACTCATTCATCACAGGGAGTAAAGTAGTAGTTGGGGCCCCCTTGCACCTCTGGCGCCCCCCCTACAGTCAGAGGGACTGCTCCCCTCTAGTTACACTCCTGGTCCTGTTCCCCTTGCTGGCAATATCACCTTTGCAGTCTTGCAGGGAACACACTTGACTTTCAGTTTTCTGCATGCGTTTTTCTGCATACATTTTCTGCACACCAAGTCTGTTTCTATGCAGGAAAACGCACACGTTTTTTCACAGCAGCTGATGTAATTGTTAGAGAAAACTGAAAAAAATTGCAGAATCCTGATGCAGAACGTAAGTTTTTTTTCTGCGCGCGAACAACATATTAAGTGTGACGTAGCCCATTGATTAACATGAGTTCTCAGTTTTTCTGTGCAGAAAACGCGCACGAAAACAGTCAAGTGTGTTCCCTGCCTCATTACAATCACTGACAGATTGTACTGCAAAATAGCTGTTCAAGGTACTCCTGATTCCCCACTATAATTCAAAAATAGGTTACAAACTTGGCTTTGGTTGGGCTTTGTTAATAAACGTATTCTTAAAGAACACATTTTAAAGTCGGTCTTGTGCATCACGTTTGCTTTCCCTACAGAATGCTTTCAGAACATGCTGTACTTTGCTTGCATGACCACCCAAAGGATCTTCATCCCCTAAGCTGTTATTTGCTGTACAAGCTCTATTTTTCCTAATATAACAAGCTGCAGTTCCTATACAATCTCACCTTGCCTAAGCAATAAGTGCGTTTTTTTGTGACACTGGCTATCTGTAGAGATGAGATTAAAATCTGACTTTCCAAACAAATTTCCACTGATTTGAAATGAAGGAAATGAAGGTAATAAAGTCCAGTACCTGCTGGTTAATTAACCAACTGGCAGCTAATTAATCAGCTGCTATTGGGCTTGATTTGCTCAGTGTCAAGTGAGTGGGAATTTGTATGGAAATTTACTCATATTCACCCCACTGCTTCCCTAAGATTTGTCTGTTTTAAGGTGCCTAACACCTAACAACTGATGTCACCCATTGGGGATTGGGAACCGATTCCCTTGGTTGACATTGCTGGGCCGGCCTATATAGATGTGTGTAGAGCTGACAAGGCATTTTGTTGCTATGCTAGGGGGGGGGGGGGAGGGGAGAGGCATGACGGAGCAGTGCTTGCTTGACGACACGCATTAGGCAGAGCAGCAGTGTCTTCAATGAAGTTGGCCCTCGCTCGGCCAAGTGGATCTGCTAGCCGGACCGCTTGCCGAGTGGCCGTTGCTGGTTAGGGGCCTCTGTGCACACGCCTGACTATCGGCCGAAGCGGGCGATATCAGCCACTTAGAATGGCATTAGTCAGGCATGTATACGAGGCTTTACCATTGCTCTTTGCTGTCTTTGATGCAATTCCCTTTACTTATATTTGGCACCATATGGCACTATTTGGTAGTGCGTAAGATCCTATGAAGAAGATAGCAAATCTCCAGCCTGAATATTCCGAGGTTGCCCCAGGACTCCAGTTAAATCAAGTGTGTGTGTGTGTGTTAGTGTTAGTGGTAGTGTGTGTGTGTGTGTTAGTGGTAGTGTGTGTTAGTGTGTGTATGTGTGTGTGTGTGTGTGTGTGTGTGTGTTAGTGGTAGTGTGTGTGTGTGTGTGTGTGTGTGTGTGTGTGTGTGTGTGTGTGTGTGTGTGTGTGTGTGTGTGTGTGTGTGTGTGTGTGTGTGTTAGTGGTAGTGTGTGTATGTGCGTGTGTGTGTGAGAGAGTGTGTGTGTGTGGTAGTGGTAGTGTGTGTGGTAGTGTGTGTGTGTGTGTGTGTGTGTGTGTGTGTGTGTGTGTTAGTGGTAGTGTGTGTGTGTGTGTGTGTGTGTGTGTGTGCGCGTGGTAGTGTGTGTGTGTGTGTGTGTGTGTGGGTGTGTGGTAGTGTGTGGTAGTGTGTGTGGTAGTGTGTGTGTGTGTGTGTGTGTGTGTGTGTGTGTGTGTGTGTGTGTGTGTGTGTGTGTGTGTGTGTGTGTAGCCAAGGTGTTTATAATTGCATAATTTACCACCTGAAGAAAAATTCTCACCGCCTAATAAAGTTGCGTTTTCTGCCGTAACTCCTCCCCAAGCCCTTGAGAGATGGTGACACAGAAGTGGCTGTCCTAATGTGCTGCACTTACCCCAACCCCTCATTCTCTCCAACCACAATCCTATGCCATCCTTTCTGACACCATGCCACCCCCTGAATTGGTGTAGATGGCGGATTTGAAGTGCACATGGGCAAGCACATGTACATAGAACAAGGAAGGATTGGGTCCACAGGAATTTCATTGAACACCTATTGCCCAGAAATGTGTCACAGTACAGAAGTAATCTGCACATAAAGTTCACAGACAAAAACAAAGAAACTTTTGTTTTTAGAGCGGGGAAAAGCTAGATCTTCTATTGTGGTTTTAAATAGATAACCACTAAGGGTATTTTCTCTGAGCAATATTCTCAGAGCAATTTCCACCTTTCAGCACGGCTAGCTTTCATTCGCCAATAACCATAATCACTACTTATCTCAACAAAATGATCTATATATTATTTTGTGGGCTTTCTTTGGGTGGTACATTATGCTAAGAATTATTTTATTCTAAATGCATTTTAACAAAATAATAAAAAAAAGAATAATTTCTCAGTTTTCAGCCATTATGGTTTTAAAATAGTACATGTTACTGTAATTAAAACCTACATAATTTATTTGTCCTGGTTATTACACTGTTTGAATTATGTCCCTATTACAATGTATGGAAACAAGATTTTATGTGGAAATACGGTGTTTGTTTTTGTATTTTTCAGTTTTGCATCCGTCACTAATTACTAACTAATTAGTATCACTAATTACAAGCCCTTATTTGCAAAAATAACAGTAATATACCCTCATGACATATATATTGAAAAAGTTGAGGTCTACAGTATAAGTAAGAAATTTATGTAGGTGTAATTTTACTGTTTGGCCACTAGATGTCCCATCACGTTATCTTTCTGTGCGTGCTGTTAGTACGCTAACAGGAAGTAATGTGTGTATTTGTTACTTTCATTTTCACAGTGACCACAGCATCTCATTGATGCCAGTGGTCATTGATCACAGGCACCTAGATCGGTGAATGGGATCTGTGTTCCCGTTCACTGATCTGTGCACTAATGGGTGGTGACGAGAACACATGTACAAGGCAGCAGCAATTGTCACTCCCAAACAGTCCTGGTCAAAGCAAACACACTACAGTCCAATCTTTTTAAACAGTCTTCTGGCAAAATCTAATTACTTCTGAACCAGACACCTCAGATAGAAATAAAAATAATTTGGTGCTTTCTAGTTAAAAACCCTGCAACACCTCAGTGAGTCACTGCAAAAAGAAGAGTGCTGCCATACACGCAGGGCCGGGTTTACCATAAGGCACTATAGGCACGTGCTTGCAGGCGCCTGATAATGGAAAGGTGGCTCACTCCCCTCCCCTAATGCCCCCCTCCTTCCCCATGCAGAGACCCGAGCAGAGTGTAAAGGAGAGTAATCTACCTCTCAGCATTCCACTGATGAGATCTCCCTTCAGTCAGGGGCACCAAAAGCTACTTAATACTGAGGGTAGCTTTGGCTACCTAATACGAAGGGAAACTTGTAGCTACCTATACTGGGCAAAAGAAGTTGAGGAGAAGAGACAGCTGGGCCAGTCAGCACACTTGCGGTGCGGTTTGTTGGAGGTTTGTAGGTTCATGGAGGGTGAAGTCTAGGGTGCCAGGACATCTGTGTCTACACACAAAGCTTTTTTCATGCAAGAAGAAAGTCACACTATCACGTGAACAGCTGAATATATTCTAACATACTAATTGGCTCTTGTATACAGAATATTTGTCCTCGTTAAGCATGACCTCCTATTACAGGAAAGAAAACCATTCTGTAGGAATAGCCAAAGATGCTGTAAGATTATGCAAACCCTGAATAATTGTATAGAAAACCTGTTCAGCTTAATAACTCTTTGACTGCTCCTGATACGGGGTGGTAGTATCATTAATGTTTTAGAGATGCACACGAAAAGGTCCGCATCCTGTAAATTATCTTATCAATGTCTGCTCCAATTTATAAAAAGGAAAACAAAATTGTATAATGTGTAATCATATGAGCACTTGCAGTTGAAGCCATATTTACATATTACTTTTACAAGGTCTTTTTCATAATTGCTCCTTCCTGCTTGGCTTACTTCAAACAGATAGGATCTGTCTGATTAAGACAGCAGTCTGTCTTTGTTCTGCCTGCCATCTCTGTCAACTTCTTACAGCCTCTAATGAATATTACTCAGATTAAGTATGTAATTTGGTAATGTTGACATGCGAACAGTTGATTCGTGTGAAATACATTACAAGTCCAATGGGGTGCTGTAGGATTCTAAAATACGCCATTCAAATGCAGGTTTTAAAGTGTTAAAACAAAATGGTGTGTGTGTGTGTGTGTGTGCGTGTGCGCGCATGCGCTTGCATGCGTGTGTGTGCTTGCGCACGCGCGCGCGCGCGTGTGTGTGTATCTATGTGTGTTAGTACATGGATGTGACCCTCCTGAATGGTCCCAACCGATTGAGTAAATTGCAACTTCCAGTATTTGTTATAATTATTTTTTATATGTATATAGAGACATCTAGCACTGTACAGAGTGCAAAACAGACAGTAGTGGTGACCACAAATGCATAAATGGTTCATGTTACATTCATGCATACAGCAACACAAAATAGATACATAGTTCATGTGTGGTATGAAAACATCCAACAATACAGGTACATGTGCATTTGATAGACTGTGTACAGCGGAATCTAGAAACACTAGCGGGAGGACCCTGCCCTTAAAGGGATACTGTAGGGGGGTCGGGGGAGAATGAGTTGAAGTTACCCGGGGCTTCTAATGGTCCCCCGCAGACATCCTGTGTTGGCGCAGCCACTCCCCAATGCTCCGGCCCCGCCTCCGGTTCACTTCTGGAATTTCTGACTTTAAAGTCAGAAAACCACTGCGCCTGCGTTGCCGTGTCCTCGCTCCCGCTGATGTCACCAGGAGTGTACTGCGCAGACACAGACCATACTGGGCCTGCGCTGTGCGCTCTTGATGACATCAGCGGGATCGAGGACATGGCAACGCAGGCGCAGTGGTTTTCTGACTTTAAAGTCAGAAATTCCAGAAGTGAACCGGAGGCGGGGCCGGAGCATCAGTGAGCGGCTGCGCGGGCACAGGATGTCTTCGGGGGACCATTAGAAGCCCCGGGTAAGTTCAGCTCATTTTCCCCCGACCCCCCTACAGTATCCCTTTAAGGTAGCCATACATCTAGCGATTCTGATTTAGTCGACAAAGCAATCGACTTTATTAAGGAATCGACTTCAGTATGGTTGATTGAAAGTCAATGGACTTGTGGCCCACACACTACAGGCGGTATCCAATGCGTTTCACCCTCACTAGCTGATCTGGAGGATGTATCTCCTGAAGGATGTATCTCCATTTTCTGAATGCAAAAATAGCTTCAGAGTAAATCGAATGACATGTGAACAGCACCCAATTCCTGTGCAATTGACCAATATCTTGCATCCTGCATGATCGACTAAGCTGGTCATTTCAACCTAATATCGGCCACTTTCCATCAGTTGGGCATACTGGAACACACTCGATTACCTCTTGATTTTCTCTTAATTCTATACAATTTTTTAATCAAATAATAAATTGTACAGCCAAATCGCTAGATGTATGGCCACCTTTACCCTGCTTTGAGCTTACAATCTTGAGAGAAATGAAATGGAAACATAAGGGGAGGAAACAAAGGTGTGAGTGAGAGTTCCAAACAAGACAGGACACTCACTGAATGTCCTGAATGAGAAAGTGAGAGGAGGTGAGAGACTAAAGGACAGTAGAGTTACATGTGAGGAGCCAAGGTTGCAGGTGGGATATTATCTAAGTCCTTGAACTGGATTCTTTGGGTAATTGGTAGCCACTGAAGATACAGAGTTGTTGAGTCAAGATAATAGTGTAATGTTCAGAGGTACAGCAGTAAGGAGCTGAGAGATAGATTTGGGTGTGTCGGTGCAGAGGTGACATTGAAAAGCAAAGGACAGTATTACTCATCCAAAAATCAGGATAATCAGGCTTCGTATGGCTGATATTGTGGTAAAACCCCTATCACAGTGATGTCATGACCATGGTTCTGACATCACAGTGTGGGAGCCTTGTTGCATTGTGGGAAATAACAGCTATTTCCAACTGCCAAAAAAAGCAAGCAGCATCTCCTTCCACTGACATCACCTGCCAGCAGTAAAAATGTCACCATGTGATAAATGTCAGAATGTAAATCAGGGATTTAAAAAATTTACAATGGGCAAACACTGACTAAATGATTTATACATAATTATTGTAAAAATGAAGCACTTTGTTTATTACATTATTTTCACTGGAGTTCCTCTTTAACATCCCAGCCCTCTTCTCCAAGAGGTTTTATGAATCAGCCCTGCATCAGCGAAGTCATCAACCTACCATAGGTTTCAGAAATAGAGATGTGAGTGAACAGTTCGCCTGCGAATCTCTATGTGGCCATACTACTTCCTGTCGTTATGACCCGTGGTAGTACGGCTGCGCTGGGCTGGCGGTGCGCGTCTTTGATCGCGCGCCTGTTGCCGGGCACTCTCTGCGCATGAGCGTGACATCACTCATGACGTCACGCACATGTGCAGACAGTGCCCGGCAACAGGCGTGCAATCAAGGACACGCACCGCCGGCCCAGCGCAGCTGTACTACTATGGGTCATAGCGACCCGGAAATAGTACAGGGTGATGGGTTCGCCGGCGAACGGTTCGGGAACCGTTCGCCGACATCTCTATTCAGAGATCTCTATGACACAACAAGCGGCACAAGAGTTGAAATTAATCATTCTGATTTAACTTTTGCCTAAAGAGGTTGTGGGATTGTCATAGCACAAAATATCTTGTGTGATGACAAGGCTTTTAGTAGCTGAAAGAAGTCTGAAAAATAAATAAATGGAACTGAAGGTGAATGAAGATCATAACAAATCTGTACAGGACAGTCAATGACTGACTATGCCTGGAGAACAGAGGGCCTGAGCATTAAATTACAGTGTGCTTTGTTTCCTATAGCTGGACAACATTCAGGGAACCTTGACTTTTTTTAAATTGTTTATTAAAGCACACCTGATATGAGGTAAAGCTACCTAAGGTACGCACAGAGGTATGTTAATGCTGGATCCACATAGCTGTGTGTTGTTTGTCCCTCTGTTTGAGAGGCAGGCTTGCTGTAATGCTCCCATTCTCTCCTTTTCACCACCCCATGCCCTCCCCCCCCCCCCCCCCCCTTCAAGAGGAAGAAATGGGAGGGTGATAGACAATAACATTGCAGAAAACATACCTTTTCCTGTCTGAAATTTTTTCTTTAGCCAAAAGTCACATTTTTCAAGGAGTCATTTTGGGGCAAGGAGAAACAAAGAGAGGAACAGACAAGGCACAGAGGTGTGAAGATCCAACATGAACATACCTCAGTACTCACCTTAGGAAGCCTTGCCTCAGGTCAGGTATCCATTCAGTAAAAAAAAGTTTGTATTTCTAGCCTGAAACAAATCAGAATATAGAGGGATTCCTAAAAAGTGATTTTTTATAAAAGTGATTTTAATTAATGGTTAAAAACTGTCATGTGCATGCAAACCCCACATTGAGAACCTCTGCTTAAATAATTTAGGCTGTCCTAGATTTATTAAACATAAGTTCTTGCTGTAGACGCGATCTTGTGACTGCAAATGCACAAACTCCTAATTCACAGACCTTTCAGCAATACAAGCTGTATTCTAATGTGAACTCAGCCAGTGTTATTAAGCTTTGCCAATTTTAGAAAAATCCATTCCAGGTTTGTTGGATCACTCATGTTCTTCACTCTTCTCCCACCTTAGTAAGTCAATCCCAGTGACACTTACGTGAATCTGTGGAACATTTTTCCAGTAAATGTATACAAATAAGACTATAGAGTAGATATCCATTGATTATGTTGCAGAAAATAGCACTTTGATGTGCACCGTTTCCCAGACTGCAAGCTGGACTGAGAAAAAACACCAAAGAAGCCCTGACTCTGTATGAGTTAAATTACAGTGAAGAATGACAACACGTCTCCTGTGGTGTTGTTCATCTGTCTTCAGGTCCTCAGTCTTCTTCTTTCTGATCTTTAAATAATCATATCACTTCCTCTTTTCCGCAGCTAATTATTTACAACAGAAATTCAATGGAACCCGTAATTATTCAGTTGTTTCTGAATTCTAAAAATAACAGTCCCTCCACAGAAGCAGAATTTATTGTATGAAGAAATCCACATGTCCACGCCCCCGACTGTGTATGCAAGACATCACTTGCATCTGCCCCCTCGGTCACGTGCACACTTCAAGACAGGAAGTGCGTCATGTGACTTCGCCAGTATGCACATGCGTGCCACACCGCTACCCCAACAATCTATAAAGATTGTTGTGGTGCGATTGACTCCAGTGCAACCGTGCGCTGAGCGGTACTGCTCGTACTGATTGGCAACATGCTGTAGTGCCTGTATTGCTCTTCCATCGCATCACATCGCACCGGGGGTACTCTGGCCAGTCTCATTGAGATTTATGGCCACTCAGTAATACATTGATCAGTCAGTCACCTTAGATGTAAAGACAGTGCAAGGCTCCGGTGATATGATGCTTAAGTCTCCCTCTGGCCAAAGCCTGTAAAGAAGGGATGCGCTCACTCTGCCTAATTTGTGTTATTCTTTGCGCCTGATCACCCTCTGAAACTTTCATATTAAAAAGGCCTATAATTGTATTTTTTTCTAGAAGACATGCTGTAATTTGGTCCTTATTACATTCTTCTTGGATTGTGGCTATGTGCTTTGAAGTGTTAGTTTTATAACCTGTATTACTGGCAGAAAGACTTCAGTTACAGACATTGCACGCTAATCATCATAAAGGAGATGTTGCATGACTAATTAATGCTTGCTCTTTATTGCAGATTACAATGCACCCTCCTCACCCTTCTCTTCTCTCTTCTATTGCATGCTTTATGTACCTGGGAAATCATTAGAGCTTATCACTCTTCCAATGCTGATAACCACATTATGAGATACAAAAGACATGGGGTGGACTTTACACATGGATTTTCTACAATTCAGGAAATTAGCATTTGATCTTTTCAGAGATGAGTCAGAAAGTGCCTTGTTGGGTTGAATTCAGCACATTTAAGATGGTTTCCAAAATGAAACTGATACTGATACTGGAAGCATAAGTCTCCTCTCAACCTGAAGTCTATTTATATTCTCTCTTGTGTTGGAGGAGAGAGGGCCCGTTTCCACTATAGCGTTGCGGAATCGCCGGTGAATCACCGCAGGCAAATCGCATGCGGGTGCGATTCCGCATGCATTTTTTGCCGCGATTTCGCATGCGATTTCGCATAGGTAAGGCTGTATGCGAATTTAACCATGTCACTGCCTGTGTAAATTAACATTAATACCTATGCGAAATCGCATGCGAATTCGCGGCAAAAAACGCATGGGAAAACGCATGCGATTTCCCTATTAAATACATTGCGTGCGATTCGCCTGCATTCCACACGCAGGCGAATTCTGAGGGCCCTACCATGCAGATTTTTTCTGCACAGAAAAACGTGCGGGGAAACGCACAAGTGGAAACAGTCCCATCCACTTGTACTGACTGTGCGAATCCGCATGCGGGCAACGCATGCGGATTTGCGATAGTGGAAACGGGCCCAGAGAGGGTATGACGTGCTAATAAGCTTTGACTGTCCTTGATCCAGTGCAACCTCAGCTGGCTGCAGCAGCCCCCCAACCCCCTAGTCCTTGGTAGCATATCCTAAGAGTCATTACAGCAGGTAGGGGGAGTTACAACCACATCCATGTTACAAGAGGATACAGAGTATGGGCTCAGCTAAAATCAGACAAATACTTTATCCATGTACTTATGTAAAGATACAGGCTTAACTGATGAAGGACATCAACCCCAAAATATCATACCTTGACTTGTGGTTTCAGCTACTGATTGCCTTTATTGTTATATGAGTGAATAGAGGGTATGCCTGGTCACAGTTGAGCCCAAATTCCATCATCATTTATATTATTGAATTTAAAGGCCAGTTGGTGGACCTTCGCTCTTATGGTTTGCTTCTGGAACCGTTAAGTGCAGAAACTCTGAACCAGAGAGGCATTAACCATGTTCCTATTCCACAGGTAACAATGGTAAATCATGTGAGTGGCAATCTAAGCCTCTGCCCCTTCCAACAGCAGAACACAGACGGGAGGGTGAATGGCAGTATGCAGGTGGCAGGTCTGCAGTGTTAACATGGCAGTCTGCATACAAAGGATCTTGGGCAGAGGCTGGAAGAGGCCTAATGTATCTCTGCAGAACTGAGGCTACAAGGGGGTATTTGAGGAGTAGGGGTGGTCAAGGAGATGCAAATCATTTTGAGTTGATGCAGGTTTATGCAATTTTTGTATGCATATTCATGCAACTTGAAAATGGACCAATCAAATTTTACCGTAGCAGGATTTGATTGGTTCATGTTCAAGCTGCAAACATTTGCATAATAATGAATCAACTAGAAATTATTTCGATCTCATTGACCATCCCTATTGGGGAGGTAGAGTGGCTGATCACATTTTAAAATTTGTTCCAACCTCCTTTATGCTGCCAAATTAGATTCTACCACAAATTTCCTTTTCAATTCATCCGTGCCATTTTGCATGTAACACCATTTACAGTACTTTATTCCACAGCAGGGAATGTTTTTAGTGGGTCCCCAGTGTGACTGGGTCTTAATTTGCTTTGACCATATTTATAAAGGTACAGTGAAAAAAGGACTTGATTTTGGGGGGTTAGGATTCAAAATATTTTAATGCTATAGACTTTCTGGTGGGCAGCAGACGCCGGGGCTTCATGCTTCTTTAGAGACATGTCCTATAATATTGTTAAGCGATTGTATATCTGGTAATTCCCATAATGCTCTGTGTGTTGGTGATCATGACATGTTAGCTGTCCGCATCTTTAGCAATTGTTTTAGAATGGAGATAACAACATTACTTTAGGCTAGGAGCATGATCACATTTATGTGTATTGTGTACAGGCGTAAAAATGCCTAACGCAGCAGGTTATTTACAGAATTACAGTAGGCTTCAAGATGAAAAATCATAGTTATATTCCATAGCAATTGAGAGCATCAGGCACACAAGAGAATTGCACTCAATACTAAGCAGCAAACACAATTTCTATCAGCTATTGTCATGCCTGGGTTAGAATCGCGTTATTTACCACAATATTATGTTAACCTTTACTTATTGTACTGAACAATATTTCCAGCTAGACATATGCCTATGCTCAGCTAAACTGCAGCGGATGCACTAACTCACCTGGTGTTATTTAAAAAAAAAAATACAATTACATTATCAGATGTTGTTACTAAAATCAATAATTGGCTCCATCATTGCCAATATTTTTCTTGCAAAATATTGACTATAACCTACTTGACCCTTCTCTCCCGAGTTCTGACACAGTAAACAGCCATGAGACCAATAGCAATCCAGCAGAATGCAGCGCCTCTCTGCATCTGTGCTCCTGTGCTCCCAAGCTTGCTGTGTGTAGGACCTGTCTGCTGCCTGTAAATTAATTACATCACTCTTCTGAGTCCTGGGGAAAGGTTGATCTGTTTACATACTCTTCAGGCTATGTAAAGATCCAGGGAGAAATTAAATTCTCTTAAAGGGACACAAGGATTCAGTTTTAGCCCAAAATGGAACATCATTTATTTTTATTATTGCTTTATAAAGCGCCAACATATTCCGTGGTGCTGTACAAAGTAAGAAATAAACATGGTGCACAAAATTATACGGTCAATGTTATACAAAATACAGAGTTGGTACAAGATACAGACTCGGTACAAAATACAGAATTAGTAATTACAGTGACAAAAGTAGTATGAATAAATGTGTAACAAATTCCAAGACACAAAGGGTGAGAGAGCACTGCCCTTGCAAGCTTACAATCCAAGGGCTTGATTCACCAACCGGCGCTGTTAGCGGCGGAGTAAAAAAGTTTTCCAGCACTAAGCCGGTTAGTGTGCCTTATCTGAGTTAGTGTGCCTTATCTGAACTTAGTGCCCCTTAACCTTTTTTTTTTTCAAATGGGCAAAAAAACTGTATTTTTTTTTGTTTTGTTTTTTTTGTTTCATGTAAAGCTACCAGAGTGGTAACTACAGGAAACACCACTAGAGGGCGCATGTGGCCCTCTAGTGCGATCTTCGCCGGCATCAATAGCAAATAGGGAAGCGCGTATATAACGCGTTCCCCTGTTTGGCTTCTCCTGTCGCCATGGCGACGATCGGCATGACGTCATGGATGTCAGCTGACGTCCTGACGTCGGGCGCACTCGATCCAGCCCATAGCGCTGCCTGGAACTCATTGGTCCAGGCAGCGCAGGGCTCTGGCGGGGGGGGAGCCCTCTTCTGCCGCTGCGTGCGGGCGATCGCCGCAGAGCGGCGGCGATCAAGCTGTGCGCGCAGCTAGTAAAGTGCTAGCTGCGCGCACAGCACTTTACATGGTGAAAATCGCCCCACCAGGGGCTGAGATATCTCCCTGCGCGGCATAGCCCGAGCTCAGCTCGGGCTTACCGCCACGGAGGTTAAGTAGCTTTGTGCACACTAAATAGCTTTGTGCACACTAAAAGATGCACAAAGCTACATCGCACACTGCAGATAAGGCACACTAACTCAGATAAGGCACACTAACCTCAGATAAGGCACACTAACCTCAGATATGGTTAGCGTTGTAGTTTGTGCCCACTAAGTGATAAGGCACACTAACCAGTTTAGCACTGGTTAGTGAATCAACTCCTAAATGTATATACGCATTTGGTCGTACTCAGAATTATTTATTTAAGAGCATTTTTGTGTATTTGTTTCTAATATTTCCTTGTTGGAGAGAGACAATTATTAATATTATTGTGAGGCTATGTACCTGCTGACAGTAGTATGAACTATTACCCAAACAGTTTAAGTGGTTGAAGAGCATTTTAGAATGAAGGTGGAATACCTACTAAATGCTGTAATGCTCTCAGCAAACAGCACATAGGAGAATAGCACCGAATAGAATATACTGTATGTGTGTGTGCGCGCACGTGCGTGTGTGTATATGTACATTTACAGTATATAACAGGCAAATATGGATGATCAATGAGATGCAAATATTTGCAAGTTGATGCATATTTATGCACATTTTTATGCAAATAAATGCATTTTTAAAATGGACCAATCAATTTAAACACAGGTTTAAATTGATTGGTCCATTTTGAAGCTAGTCACGGTATATAATGAGAAAAGGAGAACCATTTATTTATTTTACCTTTTGATTATGTAACTATATTGTGGTTCTGTTTGTGACATTGAATTCCTGGATTTCTGGTGATCTTGGTAATATCCTTTACTTTTCGTGAAAATTCACAAATCAGCCGAATCTCCGAAACAATAAAATAGTTCAGAATTAATATGATTACAAAAACCACTTAGGGCCCGTTTCCACTAGTGCGGTGCGGAATCGCCGCATATCACCGCTGACAAAATCGCATGCGGATGCGATTCCGCATGCGTTTTTTGCCGCGATTTCTAATGCGATTTTGCATAGGCAGGGTATATACGATTTTAACCATGTCACTGCCTGTGTCAATTTACATTACTTTTAATGCGAAATCGCACGCGAAATCGCGGGAAAAAACGCATGCAAAAAACGCATGCGATTTCCCTATTAAATATTTCGATTCGCCTGCATTCCACACGCAGGCGAATTCTGCAGGGTCTACCGTGCAGAAAAATCCTGCACATAAAAACGCAAATGAAAACTGACAAGTGGAAACAGTCCCATCCACTTGTATTGCTTATGCGAATCCGCATGCGTTGTCTGCATGCGGATTCGCGCTAGTGGAAACGGGCCCTTAGTCCAAACCGTAGCAAAATTGATTTAAAATACCACAGTTGTAGAATAGTAACAGACAGCCTTATGAAGTCAATTGCAGTGACTATAAATTAATTAAAGTGTGTGTGTGTGTGTGTATATATATATATATATATATATATATATATATATATATATATATATATATATATATATATATATATATATATATATATATACACACAGTATATATATATATTTAAAGAAACGAGGAGTTGCAGCACACGGCTCTTTATTGAGCAGACACAAGTAAATACAGGCAGACGTTTCGGTTGTATCCAACCTTCCTCAGTGCCAAACCAACATGTGTAACATCGTCAAATATATACCCGCCCACACAGGAAGTGACATGCAAGGTATACTCCCATCAAACTGACAACAAAACAATAGATTCTAAACAGCAGATAGTGTTTGGTTCACACTTATCTGTTCCAAAGGCAGTCTATATATCAAAGTCCTGTGTCTTTTTCCAATTCATGTCGTCCGATTCAAATAATTCATGTTGATATATAATATGCAATACCATAAAAACATATCATAAATACAAATGTAGGTCAAAGTCCCTGTTCAAACCATGTGGGTGCAGGGACCCCAATTTATGGATCCACATGACTTCTCACTTTTCAAGGAGCAAAACTCAATCCCCCCCTCTCCTGGGTTTCGGTATGTGGTCTATGACCATGTATTTCAGATCTGTATCTTTGTGGCCCACAGATCTCCAATGTCTTGCTACTGGAAGATCAGAAGTTCCTCCCCTGACAGAGCTCCTGTGTTGGCAAATGCGGTCCTGCACTTTTTGTGTAGTTTCCCCCACATATCGCAAGCCACAAGGGCATGTTAACATGTACACCACAAAGGAGCTCTGGCAGGTGAGGAAATGTCTGATCTGGAAGTTGTCCCCAAATATAGACCCCTTAACCATGTGTTGGCACTCAGTGCATGAAAGACAGGGAAATGATCCCTTCCGTCTAGGACCCAGAAAGCTAGTGGTTTCACTAGCTATAGGTAAAGTATCAGCTCTGACCAACCTGCTGCCTATGGTCTCGTTGCGCCTATAGGCTGGTATAGGAGGGGTACGAAATTCCGGAATCTCTGGGTATGCACTGCCCAAAATGTGGCAGTGTCGCCTAACGCATGCCATAACTTTATTGGATAAGCCGTGAAACTGACACACAAAGGGCAGTCGCATACTCTGATCCCTTCCAGTCGTCCCAATTTGGTCACAATCAGACTTGATCCTGTCCAATTCTTCCTGAATTAAGTTAGTGGGATACCCACGCTGAGAGAGTTTATCAGCCATCTGCTGTCTCCTGTTATCAAGTACTTGACGATCAGTCACTATTCTCTCAACACGGAGCAATTGGCTCCTTGCTACCGACTTGAAGACAGCAGGTGGATGGAAACTCTCATAGCGCAATAATTGGTTGCAGTCAGTGGGTTTTTGGTAGAAATCTGATACCAAACCGTCCCCACAGCGCCTGATCGTAGTGATCGTAGTGTCCAGGAAGTGCAATTCCATACGGTCATACGTGATCTCAAATTTGATATTGGCATGAAATCGGTTGAGGTCATCATGAAAGGACAGCAGGGATCCAATGTGGCCCCGCCACACCGCAAAAATGTCGTCAATGAAGCGCCACCAGATGCCACAATGTCCGGCGTACGCCTAATTGTTATAGACATTCTCCTTCTCAAAACAGTGCATAAAAGCCCCTGCAAAGGACGGGGCCACATTGGACCCCATCGCCGTCCCCCGCAATTGTAGGTAAAAATTCTCCTTAAAAAGGAAATAATTGTTCTCCAAAACAAAATGTAACAAAGTATCTATTGTTTTGTTGTCAGTTTGATGGGAGTATACCTTGCATGTCACTTCCTGTGTGGGCGGGTATATATTTGATGATGTTACACATGTTTTTGGCATTGAGGAAGGTTGGATACAACCGAAACATCTGCCTGTATTTACTTGTGTCTGCTCAATAAAGAGCCGTGTGCTGCAACTCCTCGTTTCTTTCTATGTACCTGTGGGGGATTGGGCTCCCCCAGTTGCGGGCATACACCTCTTGATACTTGTGTGAGCTGCTGACTCCCCCCGGACTCTCTCTCTCTCTCTCTCTCTCTCTCTCTCTCTCTCTCTCTCTCTCTCTCTCTATATATATATATATATATATATAGGTCAGCATAAGCAATAAGATTAGTTATCAACCAGTCCTTGTAAATGTGGCAATTAATGTGACCGCACATCAGTCTCCTTCTTTTGGGTGGATGAGAAAATCAGTGTAGCCAATAATTATTGAAAATCAGAGCAAAAACATATCACATTTCAAAACAATGTTTTGGCCTCTCCCCAATCACATCAAGCAACTCAACAGTTCCGCTCCTCTTGTTTTTCTTTTCCCTGTAATAGCCCCATGCTTTATCCTTTAAAATACATTCTCACTGATAAAGAGCCTGTTCAGGGCGCTAATTTGCTTAACTAGAACCTTGTTATCCTCATTCCTTATCATCAGGCCGCTCATTTCATGCTTTGCATAAACGGGTCTTGGGCAATCTATGAGTGCCTGGAGTACATAATAGAGTAGAAGCTCAGTTATCCAGAACACAAAGTCAACTTTGTCTAATTTGTCTTTGTAATAGCTGTATTTCAACATTAATAAAGAGTTATGGTGTGGATTTTGTAGAAGGTATAGTACAGTATAAGTTAGGCCTATTTTTGGTGTTAACTCTCAAGCGACCGGAAACTGTTATAATTTAAGTAGGCCTCAGTTATTTGGACTGAGTTTATGTAAAAGGCTTGTTCGCAGAATACACCTTGAAAACAGAGTTTCTTGTGATGTAGGCAGAAGCATCTCAGTGTCTGCTTGAAGTTAGATGAATAACAAGCAGATACTGAGAAGTTGAGAACATGTTCCTGAAGGAAGGCCACAAGCCTACACTGCCCCAGACAAATGGACTACGAGAACAATCAATATAGGCCATATTTACAAAATACCACATTCTTGTAAGTAAGGGAAAAGTGGTCATTAAATATTAATCGAGTAGGTGTGTATTATGACACCACGAGGGGTCGAAGCCAATAGCCGGGTCTGGGGGATGGCTAAGATGAGGTCACATTTAACTCTTTCCTAGTCGGTATTAAAGGGCCAGAGGGGCTGAGGGAGCGCAATCTGATTCCTACTTTCCTGCTCTCTATATGCTGACTGGAACACCTAATTATTTTCCTTTCTTTATGTACTCTGATATAATGTATGCTGTACATAGGTAGTCTAGAAGATGTAGCGTAGGATAGATATAAGGAGACCACACACACACACACACACACACACACACACACACACACACACACCACAACATACCCACACACCACAACACACACACACACACACACACACACTCCACAACACACACACATGGATCTTTCAGAGTAAAAAAGTAAAGCCCATTTTCCTTTTATTGGCCACACCAGGTATTCTTTCTGTGTAATTTAACTTTCATCTGTCAAGTTAACCTCAATCCCTGTAACAGCAGGAACACAACAGAATGGGAGAGTATTACGTTACTCGCACATTGCATCACTTATAGTGGAGCATACAGTCTAACAGAAGTATGCTTCAGTGTCACTATCAGCACATTATCCGGTAAAGCAGTGCATACAGTGTGTGGGGATGCCACACGCTGTTATACCGCGCCCGCCACACTCTAAACTGTTGCATTGGTGGTGCATTGCAGTGCAGCAAGCCACATTACAATGTGTCTGTTATGCTGCAACACACCACTGTGACCGTCGCCTTAATATCTAATCAGTTATATGGTAGCTTCAATCAGGTCATTAGTGAAAGTCAGAAGCCTGCATCTTCTGACAACAGCATTGCACCAACAATGCATAAATTACAGAAGGTATTATTACACAGGGAAGAAGTTATGTATGCTTAGCAGAGTTCTTCAGAAACTGCCTCCTATTCACTATCTAACTAACTGCACCCATGTGTCCTCCTCACCCCCACCATTTCCAAGCACGGACCCCCAAAACAAATCCAACAAGAGCTTGTGCCTGCCGGAGTCCAGCCATGTCTGCACTGTAAGCTGGAGCCTCTCATCCATGAACAGCTCCATGCTACTGTACAGGTGCGGCCACACTCAGGTCTGTGCAGCACAACTGCGCTTATGCACAGCGAAGAGCACAGACTCAAACTTCAAGGGGGACCTGGGCAGTGGTGGTGGTCTGTAGGAGAACTTGGGAAGCTTCTGGAGGATCCAGAGGATTCTCTCTTCCTAGATAAGTTCTTAATCCGCCTTCAGTTTTCTTTACGGGCCCTATATTGGCTACATGCTTAACTGTAGCTACAAGGCCAGATTTTTGGGCATGCCCCCAAGGCCTGGGACTAGGGTGCCAGAATTAACCTTACACCATAGGGCGGGTGACAGGTAAACTAACTGTACCTGTACCCCGCCATAACTCCACTAGTCCGCAACTAGCCACCCCGCTTTGCTATTTGTGCCTGCATTGTCTGTGTTGCAGGCAGATCAGCTGGCGGGAGGCAGCCGCCCGGATTTGAGCGGAGCAAGCAGTGGAAGCTGTGAGGGGGCTGGAGAGAGCCTGCAGCTGCAGAAGACTCTCTCTTTCACTTCGTCTGAGTCCCGACTCCACTGGGTTTCATGGCTGGCTGCATGTCAGTCTCCCAGGCAGTAGCTCCGCAGCTGAGCAGGAACAGCTTAAAGACAGCGGGCAGCAGCCACATCGGCTAAGCCTAAGCCCACTGTCAATCAAAGCACCTGGCCGTCCACCGTGACATCAGCCCTGAGTCCAGCGCTCAGTTTGTCCGCCGTGGGACCCTGTCAGCTACAGGTACTACTGCTTGCAGGGCACTCTGTCCCGCCCTTATGCACTTCCCCTTCTCGCTTTCAACTTCTGCTGACTTTGAATTTGGGTGCCAGGTGTGTGTGTGTGTGTGTGTGTATATGTATGTACAGAGTTTGTGTGGGTGTGTTTGTGAGTGAGTGAGTGTGTGTGGGTGTGTGTATATATGTACAGTGTGTGTGTGTGGGAGTATGTTTGTGTGTGGGAGTGAGTATGTGTGTGTGAGTGTGTGTATTCGACTGTGTGTGTGTGTGTGTGTGTGTGTGTGTGTGTGTGTGTGTGTGTGTGTGTGTGTGTTTTAAACATGGGGGGAGTTCTCTTCGTTGACACCTAGGGGACTCTGAGGTTAAGTAAAGCTGGCCACTAACGGACCGATTTCTAGCGAAACGTCCTGCAGACGTCCTGCTGTCCCGGGCTGAAATGTGTCACAGGTAGCTTCCCGCTTTTGTGCGCCGGATGTCCCTAAACTCTGAATGGCTGCATGCCCTCTCCTCCACTCTCTGATACACCTCCCAAGTCCGTGTCCTGCCCCCAGCCAGTGTCGCACACAGCGTGCTCAGTGCTCTGCACTCTGCCAGGGCGTCTACTCAATGCGGGACACATGGCATCATTGCACCGCTAGGTGGAAGAACTGAGGATGTGGGAAGTTTGTACAGAGAGCTGAGTGTTGTACGGACCATGCAGAGGTAACATTACTGAGGAGACAAGGGAAGACACATCAGCCCAGGGTCATGCAGTATAGACTAGTGTTACCTTCTTCCCCACCCAGTGTCACCTTCCTCCCCATCCAGTGCCACCCTCCTCCCATCCAGTATCACCCTCTTCTCCACCCAGTGTCCTTCCCAGCAGCACCCAGTGTAACCCTTCAAACTTAGCAGCTTCATCCCAGCAGCACCCAGTGGGGGAAACATTTGCTGCATTTCATATATGTGAGTAATATATGTGCATTTTAAATGCGTGCTGCATTTCATGTGTGGGGGTAATGGTCAGTGTTCTCCCGAGGCTGTTTTAGCTGGGTGCTCCACCCGGCTAGTTTTGGTGAGCACCCGGCTGTTATCATCTCACCTCCTCCTATGCTGTAAGCATAGTTGTTCACAGAAGCACCAGCCCTGCATTCTCTCATCTTGTCCCACCTGGCTACTTCTTCATGCCACCTGGCTACTTTTTCATGCCACCCGGCTGGAAAAAAAATTCTGGGGAGATCACTGACGGTTAATGCATTTTAACATGTGTGGGAGGTAATGTTTGTCTCATTTTTCGCTTGCTGAATTTGATGTATCGGAAGTAACGTTTGTTTCATTGCATGTGTTAAGGGAATCATTTGATGCATTTCATGTGTCGGAGTTGACGGTTGTTGCATTTCATGTGTCGGAGGTAATGGTTGTTGCATTTCATGTGTTGAACGCAACAGTGGTTGTGATTTGCGCGCCACACTGATATAATCCTACCATATTATTATTATTAATTTATATAGCACTGGCATCTCCTGAAGCACTTTACAGAATACATAGTCATGCCACTGACTATCCTCAGAGGATCTTACAATCTGATCCCTACCATAGTCATAGTCTAATGCCCTCAATATTATTATGTATTTTTATAGCACTGACATCTTCTGCAGCACTTTAGAGTACATAGTCATGTCACTGACTGTCCTCAGAGAATCTCACAATCTACTCCTACCATAGTCATAGTCTAATGTCCTACCATATTATTATGTATTTATATAGCACTGACATCTTCTGCAGCATTTTACAGAGTACATAGTCATGTCACTGACTGTCCTCAGAGGAGCTCACAATCTACTCCTACTATAGTCATGACCACAGCACAGGACTAGCCGAAGGGGGGCACAAAAACTGTCTTTGTCCCCGGGCACTGAAAACCATAGCTAAGTCTCCAGATGTGTGGAGGGAATGGCAAAGTCTCATGGTGCCGCTGGGGCTGAGGAATAGACCAGAACCCCCGGGCGCAGGTACAGCACAGATCGAGACCCCCTCCCCCCTGAAAAAAGTTTTCTGCTGGGCACAACCTACAGGCTGTCTTGACCTGGTGTGTGGGTGGTGGATGGACTATTTGTTTCACTGGCACTCTGAAGGGAGAAAAAGACTGTAATGCTAGGTACACACAATGCAATTTTCTTACAGATTTACTGTCAGATCGATTTATTTACAACACGTCCGATCTGATTTCAATTCAATTTTCCATAGAAGTGGATGGAAAATCAATCCGACATGTTGGAGATAATCGATCTGACAGTAAATGAGACAAGACAAATAACATTTATATCGCGCTTTTCTCCTGGCGGACTCAAAGCGCCAGAGTAGCAGCCACTAGGGCGCGCTCTATAGGCAGTAGCAGTGTTAGGAAGACTTGCCTAAGGTACTGAATAGGTGCTGGATTACTGAACAGGCAGAGCCGAGATTCGAACCCTGGTCTCCTGTGTCAGAGGCAGAGCCCTTAACCATTACACCATCCAGCCACTGTCAGAAATTTGCATTGTGTGTACCTAGCATTAGTGAACTTACCAGTCAGATGGGTATTTGAAGTATTGGTAGGCAGCAGTGGATAAAGTACTGTCGGGGGGAAAAGGAGGTGGCACTTGGCGACTGTGGGCCTTAGGTGAAGAAAAAGTACAAATCCGGCCCTGTGTAGCTATAGTTACAACTTGTCTGCAGGATCCCGTAGTTCTGTCACAGTATAACAAGTAACTAAAAAAAAAAAATCTGGAAGCATGCTTGTCTGTAATGTGTGGTCTAATATGTTAGGTAAAATTGGCAGTGTTCAGTATGAAAAGAAAATAAGCGACACTGAAAAGCATTCATGTAATTCTGCTCTGAAGAGCTAAGCTACATTGGCAGTTATTGATCATGCAGTTAAAACTGCTTGTAATTGGTTGCTTTGTTTTAAAACTGTAGACTCTTTGTTAAACTCACAAAAGAAGATAATGACGTGGATCTGCAGGCAGTTTTATACAGCTGAATGGTCACACAATTTAGTTGTGTCTTGGACTTTTTCTGCCATTTATCGCCGCCACTGATTAGAATGTGCAAGACATGAGATTAGTCTTGCAGCAGTTGAACAGCAATCTCCTATGGCTGCGCCACATGTACCTCTCCCCCACCCCTCCCATTGTAATTATATAATTAAAATCTTAAATGTAGCTTAAGCTAGCTACAGCTTCTAGATGGTTCTCTGTCTTGCAAAGCAAAATTTGACTAGGGTGCTTCTTTGTCAGTGGTGACTGCTTTTCAAACATGCCTGATATGGAGTCAGTGACCCATATGCAATTCACTTTTTCTCCCGAATTTTCCAGCACTTTTCAACTTAAAAAGTACCGAAAAGTAGGTGAAAATGTACTATCAATATTATTATTATATTAGTATTTTCTTGCTTTCTGGTGGCTTAAAAGGCATTTTATTGACAAGTTTAAAATGATCATCTAGGAGAAAACGCTGGAGAAAAAGTTAATTGCAAATGGGCCAGTGTGTCCAAGTAAGCAGGTTCCAACCATTGCAGAGGGTAGGGGAATAGTAGTAGGATACCTATCATGTGTCACATCTTGGGGAAAAGTAGTTTCAACTGTAGCTGAATATACTAATAATACTGGTTCCTTCAAGCCGACCATAACAGTGGACCAGTGAGACACCAAAAAAAAAAAAAAAATACTTTTCAGAAATCAGGGGCTTATACAGTGGTGTGGTTGGGAAATGACTGCCAGTATAGAACAGTTCTAGCCCACATGCAATTGACTTTTTCTCCCAAGTTTTCTCCCAAGTTTTCTCCTAGGTGATATTTTCACACCTTATCAAAAATGCCTTTCATGCCACCAGCATGCAAGAAAATACTCAGAATTATTTTGAGAGTAGTTTTTCACCAGCTTTTGGGTACTTTTTTAAATTGTAGAATGCTTAAAAGTTATTTTAAAGAGAAGATGAAAATTATATCCTCGGAGATAACTCAGGCGAAATAGTCATTTGCATATGAGCCCCAGAAGAGTCAAAAAAGCCTGGCATTTACCATAAGGACTGGTGGTGTTTATTAGAGCATTTTAATGTGCAGGTTTACGCTCATGTAGCTGCTTACCGGTATTTGATTTTATTGTGCATATACACAACTGTCTACAGACCAACTTCAATTATTGCACATTTTTATGGTCTACCTACCAATGACTGTATAGAAACTGGGTTGCAACACCTAATATTCCCCTCTCTTTCCTATACATAGTGCCAGTTCTTTTCTCCCTGCCTGTTCTTTGAATTGCCAATGAACATCACTCAAGTCATGCTTACCCTGTGAGTTTACAAAAATGGTTACATGACTTTAGTAGGGAGATAGGTTAATTAACCATTAGTTTAAGCAGTATTTTTATTTGAACATATTTCTGTGATGGCCCAAAAAAGCTGAAAACTAAACTTACGTCAGGGTAACAACTATCACTAGATGCTGACAGATATGCCTGCTTGTAAAAATGCTGCTCCCACCTGCCTCTAGAGTCCTATGGAACCTAATGGAAGGCTTTGGGCATTGTCACAAGTCATGCATGTATCGAGACATACTTAGACTTATAGCCAGGCTATATAATTGGCTCCAGGTAGCACAAACACCAAAAGACCATATCCTGGTTTAGTAGGTGCCATTCTGTCAAGGATGGCTTGAAAATTTGTTTGGCTTAACTTGACAAGCAGGTATGCTAGCGATGTTTCTTGCTTCTTTCACTTTCTTTCTTTCCTAAAAGGGAGATTTTCAGAAATCTCTCCTAAGACAGCCTTAAACTTTGTTTGCTACATTTAGCCAGCTGTTCGTGCTAGAATCAAGTATACGACCATTATAACACAAGCACAGACAATGGAATATACAGAAATCTAGAAGTGTGAAAGTCTGTTTTAAATTTGGAAATGGAAAAGGCCTCCATACATGTTCCAAAACCCTAAAAAAATGTTAATTCATGCAACATGTCAACGTCTAGTTTCACAATAGACCTATGCCTTCTCCCAGTGCCCCAACTCACTAATATCTAGTCTTGGTGCCAACCCAGTGCCATACCAACCACTACTGCTACAGTAGATTCATGCAAGCTCTGTGCCCTAATAAATTCACGCTTACTGCTGGCACCACTACAGAGTTTTTCTTCCACTGATACCACAGTAGAATTCTGTCTGTTATTCATCCACACTAAACATATGCCTACCACTAGTGCAGCAATAGAACCATGTCTACCAATAGAACTCCAATAAATTAGTTCCAACATGTGGTGCTGCAGCAGATCCATTCCTAGCAGTGGCGTCACAATACATTCATGCTTACCACTGGTGTCACAGCTGATCCAAGGTAATATGACATAGTTACTTGGGTTGAAAAAAGACATACGTCCATCGAGTTCAACCAGAGAACAAAGTACAACACCAGCCTGCTCCCTCACATATCCCTGTTGATCCAGAGGAAGGCGAAAAACCCTTACAAGGCATGGGCCAATTAGCCCCAAAAGGGAAAACATTCCTTCCCGACTCCAGATGGCAATCAGATAAAATCCCTGGACCAACATCATTGGGCATTCCTAGTAATTGTAGCCATGGATGTCTTTCAACGCAAGGAAAGCATCTAAGCCCCCTTTAAATGCAGGTATAGAATTTGCCATAACGACTTC
The DNA here is from genome assembly GCF_040937935.1 of Hyperolius riggenbachi. Taxonomy (NCBI): domain Eukaryota; kingdom Metazoa; phylum Chordata; class Amphibia; order Anura; family Hyperoliidae; genus Hyperolius; species Hyperolius riggenbachi. The sequence continues at coordinate 89,173,829 of NC_090656.1, forward strand.
CTGAGGCAATGCATTCCACATCTTAATCACTCTTACTGTTAAGAACCTTTTCCTAAATAAATGGCTAGAAACGTTTTTCCTCCATACGCAGATCATGTCCTCTAGTCCTTTGAGAAGGCCTAGGGACAAAAAGCTCATCCGCCCAGCTTTTATATTGCCCTCTGATGTATTTATACATGTTAATTAGATCCCCTCTAAGGCGTTCAATAACAGATCGATAAACCCTGCTGATATCAGACATGCACCTTCTGCAGTGCCAACATGGACTATACCGGCTTTCACCCAGACAGAAGAAGAATGTGAAGTCCTGTACTCGTGGCATGCAGGACATATGATTTCTTTTACCGTATATACTCGCATATAAGCCGACCCGCATATAAGCCAACCCCCCAACTTTTACCTGAAAACCATGGGAAAATGATTGACCCCCATATAAGCCGGGGGTAGGAAATGCTGGCCGCCTTATTCCCCTAGTGTGTCCCAGTATAGCTAGTAAAGTGCCCAGTATGGGTAGGGAGTGCCCCAGTATAGCTAGTATAGTGCTCAGTATAGCTAGTAAAGTGCTCCAGTTTAGCTAGTATAGTGCTCAGTATAGATAGTATAGTGCCCCAGTATAGCTAGTATAATGCTCAGTATAGCTAGTATAGTGCTCAGTATAGCTAGTATAGTGCTCAGTATAGCTAGTAAAGTGCCCCAGTTTAGCTAGTATAGTGCTCAGTATAGCTAGTATAGTGCTCAGTAGAGCTAGTATAGTGCTCAGTATAGCTACTATAGTGCTCAGTATAGCTACTATAGTGCTCAGTATAGATAGTATAGTGCCCCAGTATAGCTAGTATAGTGCTCAGTATAGCTAGTATAGTGCTCAGTATAGCTAGTATAGTGCTCAGTATAGCTAGTAAAGTGCCCCAGTTTAGCTAGTATAGTGCTCAGTATAGCTAGTATAGTGCTCAGTATAGATAGTATAGTGCTCAGTATAGCTAGTATAGTGCCCCAGTTTAGCTTGTATAGTGCTCAGTATAGCTAGTATAGTGCTCAGTATAGCTAGTATAGTGCTCAGTATAGATCGTATAGTGCCCCAGTTTAGCTAGTATAGTGCTCAGTATAGCTAGTATAGTGCTCAGTATAGATAGTATAGTGCTCAGTATAGCTAGTATAGTGCCCCAGTTTAGCTAGTATAGTGCTCAGTATAGCTAGTATAGTGCTCAGTATAGATAGTATAGTGCTCAGTATAGCTAGTATAGTGCCCCAGTTTAGCTTGTATAGTGCTCAGTATAGCGCTCAGTATAGCTAGTAAAGTGCCCAGTGTAGGTCCGCGGGTCGTCCCCCCCGTCCCCGTCCCCCGCTCCCCCCACCCCCACCGCCGCTGCTATTACCTGGCCGCATCTTCTATTCACCTCTCCGTGCTTGTAAACATTCACAGCAGCGCGCCCGGCGCTGCTACTGTGACGAGCGGCGAGCCAGGAAAGAGCGGTTCCCATAGTAACAGGAAGCCGCGCTCTTTCCTGGCTCCTGACTCGTCACAGTAGCAGCGCCGGGCGCGCTGCTGTGAATGTTTACAAGCACGGAGAGGGGAATAGAAGATGCGGCCAGGTAATAGCAGCGGCGGCGGCCGTGGGGGGAGCGGGGGACCCGCGGACCAGCGGAGGGGGGGACCCGCGGACCAGCATGACTCGCATACAAGCCGACCCCCCAACTTTTGACCCCCTTTTTGGGGGTCAAAAATTCGGCTTGTATGCGAGTATATACGGTACTTTTTCTCAGTGCTCTCCAGTCCTAAATTCCCACTCACATTTCTTGCTCTGTAGATATTTTGACAGGTAGCTAAATCATCTTAGTGAGACTATGAAGACTTTACTGTTCAAATGTGAAGTTACATCTCACGGCTGGTTGGACTTAAATTTTACTTGAATGGTGATAAAAATAGATAAAATTCGGTTGTGACACACTGACAGTTTTAACCTTTCCCATTTCAGTATTGCTCTTCTAGGGTGAAGCAGGCAATACGGGTGACTCGTGCACCTGGAAACTTGGGTGCTGCCATTACCCGCAATTTAAATTGCAGCTATTGCAGTGCATAGTGGACAATTTGGGTGCTGGCACTGAAGCTCGGCTATGATATATATCCAACCTCTAACTGTCATCGGAGGGGGAGCTAGTTGTGGTGCACAGAGTTTTGGTACGATGTTCCCAAGCTCCAAATATCCTGGAGATCGCAGTGCTGCTTTTAAATAGCAGTGGGAGGTGCATGGATTTCACCTAAGAGTAGGAGAGGTTAGGTGGGGGGGGGGGAAGGTGGTGTTAGAGGTCGGTAGGAGAGGTTGATGTTAGGTTTAGGTAGGAGGGAGGTTAGTGTTAGGTGTAGGTAGGAGAGGTCAGGTGTAGGTAGGAGGGAGGTTAGTGTTAGGTGTAGGTAGGAGCAGTTAGTATTAGGTGTAGGTAGGAAGGAAGTTAGAGATAGACGTAAGTAAGGGGAAAGTTAGTATTAGGTGTAGGCAGGGGGAGGTGTAGGTGGGGGGGGGGGGTAGTGTTAGGTGAAGGTAGGAGAGGCTAGTGTTAGGCATATATAGCATAATTTTAGTGTGAGAGTAAGATTATGGAAGGTGATAGAATATTGGTAAAATTACCCATCTTCTATAATCGGTATTACCCAACCCCCAAATTTCTGTGCAACCCTTTTGCATGTGACAGATACATTTTAAGCATGATAATCCAAAGCAAAGACCTGCCTGCTATTGTGGGGTTGTTCCCCGACCATGTGTTGAAGTGCCTGTACACAGCAAATGGGTGATGTATTGGATGAGCATGAGCCGTTCATTGGACAAACCACACATTGTAAATATACTATATGTGCAAAGGCAATAGACCAATCAAATAAGTGAATTAGTTCTCCAAACATTGGCCTCAGTCTACAATTGGGACATAAGAGTATGACTGTGTAGGGATTATGCTGGGAATACACCATGAGGTTTTTTGGCAGATAGATGGCTCGAAAGATAATTTCCAACAGGTCCGATCTGATCTTCGATCAATTTCTGAACGATTTCTCATAGACGTGGATCGAAATCGATCAGAAAAATGATTGGGGAATCGATGGGAAAAACGGTCAGACAGTAAATCTGCTGAAAAATCTCATCGTGAGGGACAGTTAGTGACATGAGTGACTGTCATGTCAGCATTGTATATTTACATAATAATAATAAGTGTGTGAAGCCAAGGTACATGTTATTCTTTAGGTTTGGAAATACAACTGTGCGTCACACATCATAAACTCATGAGAATCATTTGCTCAGAACCATTTCTTAGCCTTTTTCTCTGTAAGTACATTCATCTGGAGAATCAGTAATATTGTCATAGGTGGGAAAACTTAACTGCATCTACATACAATGTGCTACTGTGCTTCAGGTAAACACTCAGGCTTGTTAAAAGCAGCACATTTCTTTCGTAGCAGTGGGAGACATGATTGCAGGATTGATTGTGCAGCATGAGCATGTAACTGCAAGTCTGTATAAAGTACAGAAAGTAAAGGTCTGATTATGTACTGAAAGAGAAGGGAGAGCATTTGTATAATAGAGTCTTGATTGTTAGAGAACGCTGGAGTGCTATGCCTAAAAATGAGCCTTTTCATTGCACCCTGCAGGGAATTTTTGTCTTTTGCAGCATTTAGGCACGGGCTCCCGAGCCTCCCTGTTCAGCGGAATCTGTTGGGCCTCATGTTTTCTGCTTTAGATATTTAATCAGCGATAGAATCAAAGAATAAAAAAACTACCATCACAAATGTTAAGATAAAACAGTTTACATATGAGGTAACTGTGACTTATTTTTATAAAAAGATTTTAATCAGAGCTCAGAATCATAAATCCTCCTGAGGGAGGTTAAGCCGCGGATCCATCACAAGTTAACTTTTATTTATGTCTGCACATTTTTTGCCACTACTCCCAAAATCCTATTTATACTCCTCTACAGGGGTCATCAGCATCAGGGCTCATGTGACTTTACCCTATGACTGGAGCGCACAGCTCCTTCCTGTACCCGCCTGAGATTTAGATCTCACCCTATATACTCAGTTATGTCTAAATTACATAGGGAGGATTGGTAGGGACCTCTGAGTGACAGTGGTCACTCAGCATTATGATGCAAAGCAGCAGTCACTGACCCTCCTCAGATGAGATTGTGCTCCCTTAGCCTTTTATAACAAGCCAGCAGTCACATGCTGTGGTCATTTATCTTGGGGCATTGCAGTGGTCACTCAGCCTCCTGTTATAAGACAGTGGTTACTTAACCTATAGTGACATTGCAGTGCTCACACCAAAGCCTGTGACATAGGGATTACAGTTGTCAAATAGCATTCTGTGTTATTGGAGTAGTAAGCGAACTACTTGCAATTTGTCAATTTTCTGTTGCATAGCTGTAGTAAAAATGAGTTTTGGGTACAGTTGTAGATAAGAATTCTGCATGTCCATTGACATATTTGTTATATGATTTTCCCTTTTAGGGCTAATTAGTTCAAGCCTTTTAAAGATAGAAAAGACAAACACAAAGATAGAAAAGACTCGGCAATAGGGTGCTTAAAGAGGAACTTTAACCAAGAATTGAACTTCATTCAGATTAGTAGCTGATACCCCCCTTTCCCATAAAAAATCTTCACCTTTTCTCAAATAGATCATCAGAGGGGTCTGTATGGCTGATATTGTGGTGAAACCCCTCCCACAGTATCATGACTATGGTCTTGACAGTTTGCTGTCTGTGGACCTGATTGCATTGTGGGAAATAATGGCTTTTTCCAACTTCCAACTGACAAGCAAGCAGTATCTCCATTTGTGCATAGAACTCTCAGTAACTAACATTCTGTACAGATCACCTGGCAGAACTTAAAGTAACACTATCAAACCAGGTGTTCTAAAATGACAATGTACAAATAATGTCTAAGTAGCTTTGTAAACATTTTCCTACTTTTCATGTTAAATATCAGAGGCAAAAGCTTTAATTCATTGGGCTTGATTCACAAAGCCATGCTAAGTGTTAGCTCGGCAGTGAAAAGCCGCTTTGCACGTGCTAACATGCGCACAAGGGTTAGCACGCATGTTAAAACTTAGTACGCGAACAGCAAAAACTTTGCACGTGCAAACTACTAAGCATTGAAATGTATACACCCGTACTTAGCAGCACTTCCAAACAATTCCTATCTCAATTAAATAAAAACATGTTAATCAATTTTACAGTGGGAAAACACTGGCTAAATAGTCTATAAATGAGTATTTCTAAAAAAAAAAAAAAAATAAGCAATTTTATTCATTGTTATTTTCACTAAAGCTCCCTTTAAAAGAGGAAGTAGGATAGCAGACGAATATATGTTTCCTCTCCAACTTGGTCTACATGGTCTGGCCTGGAATATCGAATAGGCTGTGCTCCCAAGTCCCAGACATTATACAGCCAAAAGACTCAATCCGGGCACCAACCTTTGCATATTTCGCTGGTTTTTTTACAAACAGGCGTAATCTATAGCATGCCACACAATGAAGCTGCAACTTCATGAAGACAGGTGGGTGGGTGTGAGGACAGAGACGCAGGGCTCTACAGCTAAGGAGGCTTGTTCATGTGCTTGTCTTGGCGGGAAGTGTGAAGAGTTTTTCGGCTTCCTCTGGATCAACTGGGATATGTGAGGGTGCAGGCTAGTGTTTTACCATATTTTACCATATTTTCTGGTTGACCTCAATGAGCAGATGTCCTAACTATGTCTCAGTTTTGCTTCTTGTGTAGGCGGATGAGCCAATAAGAGAAATACATATCAATTACCTGAAAAATTGTTTCTGTGTTTCTTTATGAACTCTCCATTTCAGGAGAAAATCTTATGGGACCGTTGATAAGCTCTACCCCCACAGCACTATATTTGTGGCTTTTTGAATGCACACATTTCTGGCTTAGTGTGCAGCTGGATTAAAAATACAAAGATAAAGTAATATTTGCTGCTACAGCCAACTCTTCATAGAAGGAAAGATGGATGCAGCAAATTGCCATCAAATTCTTGAAGAAAGTATACTTTTCTCTGCAACTGAGGCTAAGTTTCCATTGCTGCGAATCCGGGCCGATTCCCCATCCCCAAATTCAGATGGGATTTGGAAGTAAATAGGAAGCATCCGAATTCGTGGGCGGAGAAACATCTGACGGCCTGCAGCATATTCTCGCGTCACCCGTCCGAATCCCATAGCCATGCATAGCAGGCTAGTGGGATTCGGCTGCGAGACTCAGGACAGCTGTGCCGGTTTAGCGTCTTGCAAGACGCATGCCAAGCACAGTGGAAACGAGCTCTAATGGTAGCCATACACTGGCTCGATTCCCGGCCGTTTCGACAGCAGGTTCGATCCTGGGATCGAATCTGCTGCCAATCGTTCGCGGTAAACGCAGCCGCCGATCCGATTCCCTCCCGAAATCGGATCGGTCCAACGATCGCGCCGTGCGGGAAATTACCCTCGATCGCCCGCGGGTAAAGTGCGCGTCGCTAGCGGTGGCCGATCCGATCAGGTATACATTACCTGAAGCTGGCTCCCGGGCGTCTTCTCCGTGCTGCACGGCTCTGTTCCGGCTCCATCCATCCCGGCGCTTCCTGTGTCACTGCAGTGACCAGGAAGTTCTAATAGAGGGCGCTCTATTTGAACTTCCTGGTCACGGAGTAACACAGGAAGCGCCGTAATGGATCCGGAACAGAGCCGTGCAATGCGGAGAAGATGCTCGGGAGCCAGCGTCAGGTAATGTATACGGGGGGGGGGGGGGGACAGGCGGCAGGAGCAGCTCAGCAGATGGTGAATCGGTTTCAGGCTGAAATCGATTCACAATCTGTTTGCAGTAAAGGCAGCCATACGATCCCTCTCTGATCAGATTCGATCAGATAGGGATCTGTCAGCTGGTCGATCTAATGGCACATCGACCAGTGTATGGCTACCTTAACCACTTGAGGACCACAGTCTTTCTACCCCTTAAGGACCAGGCACTTTTTCCCCATTCAGACCACTGCAGCTGTCACGGTTTATTGCTCGCTCATACAACCTACCACCTAAATGAATTTTGGCTCCTTTTCTTGTCACTAATAAAGCTTTCTTTTGGTGCTATTTGATTGCTCCTGCGATTTTTACTTTTTATTATATTCATCAAAAAAGACATAAATTTTGGCAAAAAAATGATTTTTTTAACTTTCTGTGCTGACATTTTTCAAATAAAGTAAAATTTCTGTATACATGCAGCGCGAAAAATGTGGACAAACATGTTTTTGATAAAAAAAAACCCATTCAGTGTATATTTATTGGTTTGGGTAAAAGTTATAGCGTTTACAAACTATGGTGCAAAAAGTGAATTTTCCCATTTTCAAGCATCTATGACTTTTCTGACCCCCTGTCATGTTTCATGAGGGGCTAGAATTCCAGGATAGTATAAATACCCCCCAAATGACCCCATTTTGGAAAGAAGACATCCCAAAGTATTCACTGAGAGGCATAGTGAGTTCATAGAAGATATTATTTTTTGTCACAAGTAAGCGGAAAATGACACTTAATGACAAAAAAAAAAAAAAAAAAAAGTTTCCATTTCTGCTAACTTGCGACAAAAAAAAAATGAAATCTGCCACGGACTCACCATGCCCCTCTCTGAATACCTTGAAGTGTCTACTTTCCAAAATGGGGTCATTTGTGGGGTGTGTTTACTGTCCTGACATTTTGGGGGGTGCTAAATTGTAAGCACCCCTGTAAAGCCTAAAGGTGCTCATTGGACTTTGGACCCCTTAGCTCAGTTAGGCTGCAAAAAAGTGCCACACATGTGGTATTGCCATACTCAGTAGAAGTACTATAATGTGTTTTGGGGTGTATTTTTACACATACCCATGCTGGGTGGGAGAAATATCTCTGTAAATGACAAGGTTTTCATTTTTTTTTACACACAATTGTCCATTTACAGAGTTATTTCTCCCACCCAGCATGGGTATGTGTAAAAATACACCACAAAACACATTGTACTACTTCTCCTGAGTACGGCGATACCACATGTGTGGCACTTTTTTGCACCCTAACTGCGCTAAAGGGCCCAAAGTCCAATGAGTACCTTTAGGATTTCACAGGTCATTTTGCGACATTTGGTTTCAAGACTACTCCTCATGGTTTAGGGCCCCTAAAATGCCAGGGCATTATAGGAACCCCACAAATTACCCCATTTTAGAAAGAAGACACCCCAAGGTATTCCGCTAGGAGTATGGTGAGTTCATAGAAGATTTTATTTTTTGTCACAAGTTAGCGGAACATGACACTTTGTGAAAAAAAAACAATTAAAATCAATTTCCGCTAACTTGTGACAAAAAAATAAAAACTTCTATGAACTCACCCTACTCCTAACGGAATACCTTTGGGTGTCTTCTTTCTAAAATGGGGTCATTTGTGGGGTTCCTATACTGCCCTGGCATTTTAGGGGCCCTAAACCATGAGGAGTAGTCTGGAAATCAAATTCCGCAAAATGACCTGTGAAATCCTAAAGGTACTCATTGGACTTTGGGCCCTTTAGCGCAGTTAGGGTGCAAAAAAGTGCCACACATGTGGTATCGCCGTACTCGGGAGAAGTAGTACAATGTGTTTTGGGGTGTATTTTTACACATACCCATGCTGGGTGGGAGAAATAACTCTGTAAATGGACAATTGTGTGTAAAAAAATCAAAAGATTGTCATTTACAGAGGTATTTCTCCCACCCAGCATGGGTATGTGTAAAAATACACCCCAAAACACATTATACTACTTCTCCCGAGTACGGCAATACCACATGTGTGGCACTTTTTTGCACCCTAACTGCGCTAAAGGGCCCAAAGTCCAATGAGTACCTTTAGGATTTCACAGGTCATTTTTGTTTCAAGACTACTCCTCACGGTTTAGGGCCCCTAAAATGCCAGGGCAGTATAGGAACCCCACTAATGACCCCATTTTACAAAGAAGACACCCCAAGGTATTCCGTTAGGAGTGTGGTGAGTTCATAGAAGATTTTATTTTTTGCCACAAGTTAGCGAAAATTGATTTGAATTGTTTTTCTTCACAAAGTGTCATATTCCGCTAACTTGTGACAAAAAATAAAATCTTCTATGAACTCACCATACTCCTAACGGAATACCTTTGGGTGTCTCCTTTCTAGAATGGGGTCATTTGTGGGGTTCCTATACTGCCCTGGCATTTTAGGGGCCCTAAACCGCGAGGAGTAGTCTTGAAACTAAATGTCGCAAAATGACCTGTGAAATCCTAAAGGTACTCATTGGACTTTGGGCCCCTTAGCGCACTTAGGGTGTAAAAAAGTGCCACACATGTGGTACCGCCGTACTCAGGAGAAGTAGTATAATGTGTTTTGTGGTGTATTTTTACACATACCCACGCTGGGTGGTAGAAATATCTCTGTACATGACAATTGTTTGATTTTTTTTACACACAATTGTCCATTTACAGAGAGATTTCTCCCACCCAGCATGGGTATGTGTAAAAATACACCCCAAAACACATTATACTACTTCTCCTGAGTACGGCGATACCACATGTGTGACACTTTTTTTGCAGCCTAGGTGCGCTAAGGGGCCCAACGTCCTATTCACAGGTCATTTTGAGGCATTTGTTTTCTAGACTACTCCTCACGGTTTAGGGCCCCTAAAATGCCAGGGCAGTATAGGAACCCCACAAGTGACCCCATTTTAGAAAGAAGACACCCCAAGGTATTCCATTAGGTGTATGGCGAGGTCATCGAAGATTTTATTTTTAGTCACAAGTTAGTGAAACATGACACTTTGTGAAAAAACCCCAATAAAAATCAATTTCCGCTAACTTTTGACAAAAAATAAAATCTTCTGTGAACTCGTCATACACCTAACAGAATACCTTGGGGTGTCTTTTTTCTAAAATGGGGTCACTTGTGGGGTTCCTATACCGCCCTGGCATTTTACGGGCCCAAAACCGTGAGTAGTCTGGAAACCAAATGTCTCAAAATGACTGTTCAGGAGTATAAGCATCTGCAAATTTTGATGACAGGTGGTCTATGAGGGGCCGAATTTTGTGGAACCGGTCATAAGCAGGGTGGCCTTTTAGATGACAGGTTGTATTGGGCCTGATCTGATGGATAGGAGTGCTAGGAGGGGTGACAGGAGGTGATTGATGGGTGTCTCAGGGGGTGATTAGAGGGGAAAATAGATGCACTCAATGCACTGGGGAGGTGATCGGAAGGGGGTCTGAGGGGGATCTGAGGGTTTGGCCGAGTGATCAGGAGCCCACACGGGGCAAATTAGGGCCTGATCTGATGGGTAGGTGTGCTAGGGGGTGACAGGTAGTGACAGGAGGTGATTGATGGGTGTCTCAAGGTGTGATTAGTGGGGGGAGTAGATGCAAGTAATGCAATGGCGAGGTGATCAGGGCTGGGGTCTGAGGGTGTGGGCGGGTGATTGGGTGCCCTAGGGGCAGATGGGGGTCTAATCTGATGGGTAGCAGTGACAGGGGGTGATTGATGGGTAATTAGTGGGTGTTTAGAGGAGAGAACAGATGCAATGCACTTGGGAGGTGATCTGACTGCGGGTCTGCAGGCGATCGGATGGTGTGGGTGGGTGATCAGATTGCCCGCAAGGGTCAGGTTAGGGGCTGATTGATGGGTGGCAGTGACAGGGGGTGATTGATGGGTGATAGGTGATTGGCAGGTGATTGACAGGTGATCAGTGGGTTATTACAGGGAAGAACAGATGTAATTAATGCACTGGCGAATTGATAAGGGGGGGAGGGGGGGTCTGAGGGCAATCTGAGCGTGTGGGCGGGTGATTGGGTGCCCGCAAGGGGCAGATTAGGGTCTTATCTGATAGGTAAAAGTGACAGGTGGTGATAGGGGGTGATTGATGGGTAATTACTGGGTGTTTAGAGGAGAGAATAGATGTAAACAATGGATTTGGGAGGTGATCTGATGTCGGATCTGCGGGCGATCTATTGGTGTGGGTGGGTGATCAGATTGCCCGCAAGGGGCAGGTTAGGGGCTGATTGATGGGTGGCAGTGACAGGGGGTGACAGGGGGTGATTGATGGGTGATATGTGATTGGCAGGTGATTGACAGGTGATCAGTGGGTTATTACAGGGAAGAACAGATGTAATTAATGCACTGGCGAATTGATAAGGGGGGGTCAGAGGGCAATCTGAGCGTGTTGGCGGGTGATTGGGTGCCCGCAAGGGGCAGATTAGGGTCTGATCTGATAGGTAAAAGTGACAGGTGGTGATAGGGGGTGATTGATGGGTGATTGATGGGTAATTAGTGGGTGTTTAGAGGAGAGAATAGATGTAAACAATGGATTTGGGAGGTGATCTGATGTCGGATCTGCGGGCGATCTATTGGTGTGGGTGGGTGATCAGATTGCCCGCAAGGGGCAGGTTAGGGGCTGATTGTTGGGTGGCAGTGACAGGGGGTGATTGATGGGTGATTGATGGGTGATTGACAGGTGATTGACAGGTTATCAGGGGGGATAGATGCATACAGTACACAGGGGGGGGGGGTCTGGGGGGGGTCCTGGGGAGAATCTGAGGGGTGGGGGGGTGATCAGGAGGGGTCAGGGGGCAGGGGGGGAGATAAAAAAAAATAGCGTTGATAGATAGTGACAGGGAGTGATTGATGGGTTATTAGGGGGGTGATTGGGTGCAAACAGGGGTCTGGGGGGTGGGCAGGGGGGGGTCTGAGGGGTGCTGTGGGCGATCAGTGGGCGGGGGGGGCAGATCAGTGTGTTTGGGTGCAGACTAGGGTGGCTGCAGCCTGCCCTGGTGGTCCCTCCGACACTGGGACCACCAGGGCAGGAGGCAGCCTGTATAATACACTTTGTATACATTACAAAGTGTATTATACACTTTGTAGCGGCGATCGCGGGGTTAACATCCCGCCGGCGCTTCCGTATGGCCGGCGGGATGTTACGGCGGGTGGGCGGAGCCAGTTGCCGGGGGAAGCGCGCGTCATCAATGACGCAATCGCTCCCCCGGCATAGGAAAAGGACGCAATGCCCTAAGGCGTATTGCGGTCCTTAAGGCATCCACTTTGCCGCCGCCCATGGGCTGTGGGCGGTCGGCAAGTGGTTAAGTTGTCAGCGGAAAGGTTCTGCTTCCTATACAATGACTGGAAGCACACAACAAAATAGATCACACCTTGACTAAAGCAGAGAGAGGGGCGTTTTCCTGCAATCAGTTGAATGACTTGAAGATAGCAGTCCACCAATTCCCACCATCCCAATTAATATTGAGCTTGAACAGTTCTGTTAAGAAGAGCAGGCAAATATTGCAGACTGAGTCTAGACCAGGCATGGGCAAACTCGGCCCTCCAGCTGTTACGGAACTACAAGTCCCACAATGCATTTGCCTTTATGAATCATGACTGTGGCTGTCAGACTCCTGCAATGCATTGTGGGACTTGTAGTTTCTTAACAGTTGGAGGGCCAAGTTTGCCCATGCCTGGTCTAGATAAACAAAGGTTGTGCAGAAACATAGCGGCAGACTCAAGGCTGTAATTAATTTATATATTGTTTTTCTTTTTAATTTCAACTGTTGCTGTAACATTTTTCACTTGGCTGTTAGAAGTTGCAATGAGTAGATACAGCTGGAAAATGTATTGTTTGTGTGTTTGGCTTTATGTTGGGCTACAAAGCAAACAAAATGTGATTATTTTGAATGGGATGATTGTTTTCTATAACCAATGTAAAGTATGTGTACTAAAAGATAGTACTTCAAGTGTTTGATGTTACAAAGGAGACTTGCCTCATCCACACAAAGGTGTCTAGATTAGAAGATGTATATTTTATGTGTAACGGCCAGCTTAACAGATGCAGTAACTCAATGTTACTGTAATAACTGTGCTTGCGTACATAAGTGCATTACCCCCCAGCATTCTGAGACCTTGCTAAGTCCCCCCAGCATGCTGAGACATTCTTGCTATGGCTTAGTGTCCCCTCTCTCATCACTTGTAAATGGTGCAGGACTTCATTGTTTACTAGAGATAAGGGGGAATAAAGAGGCAGTGGGTGTAGCAGCTAGAACTCTGCAGCTGCACCTATGAGGTATGGGATTCAATTTATTATTTCAATCTGCTCTTATTTTGATGTGCTCTTGAGGGGAAGGGTGGGGGGGGGTACAAAGGGATAGGTGTATGTGTTCTTTTGTCACATATTCTTCATATTCACGTCATTCTTCTTTTGTTGTGATAATTATCACACATCACAGACATTTCTTTGGCTAAAGCAGACAGGGTGATTGCTTGCTACAGGGCATGGCAGTGTATTGGCAATTGCTACTAAGTCCTTCAAGTAGCAATTGCACTTGGCTAAAACATTTGAATAAACTGAACACACATGCATTTTGGGACTTTAAAGTGTTGCTATGGAAGCAATAAGTGTCCTGTCTTATAATAAATAGATTTCACTATAGAACTGCTTTTGTGATGGAGGTTAGAGAGTCACAGAACCTTTTAACAATTTCTATTGATTTCAACATCTAGTTGTGCCCTGAGTGGAGTGGAAGACATTCTGTCAACCCTATACTATTTTTTCAGCTTAGCTATGTGTACTTGACATACTAAAGTAACCCACCTGAACCAATAACCTCAACTCCTAAAGCTTTCTGCTAGTACTGTGTCTACTAATTGTATTATACTAATCTTTTTTTCTGCTAGGAAAGTGTTTTATAGTTGCAATTTCTTATCTGCCACTTACATGCCTGATGTTTAACTCTTTCAGGCAGAGAAAGAAAAAAAGGAAAACAGCATAGTTATTTGTGTGCTAGGCACTGTACGAATACACGTATATCTCATCATGTCACGTCACCTCAGGTATCCTTTAAGATATTCCAGGGTGGCAGTCATGCTTCTCCTCACTCGTTTTGTCACAGTCCCATAACCTAAACAACTTTTAACATCTTCGACTCCCTACTCCGCCCCCACCTCCTCCTCCTCCATCCTCACATTTATCAGGTGAAGATTTTGTAATGGCTTTAAAATGCAACCCTTTTCACCAGTCCAAACCCCTACTCCATCTTTATCCTCTCTGCCTGTTGCTCACCCACTAGAAACAACCCTTCCACCTCTCTACCTGGCCAGTCACTCACTCTGACATCCTCCTCTATAACAGCTTTTACTGCCTTAACTTAATAGCACCTCTCTTTATTAATCTCTAAGTTGCACCTCACTACCTGCACTCTGGACCATTTTCCCTCTTATAACATCCTTCAGCTCTCCTCTTACTTCATCCCCACTTTAACAACTAGTTTCAAGCTCTCCATCTCAACTGGCTTTTCCCTTCCTAATTCAAACAGCTAATCATAACACCACTAATCAAACATCTTTCTTTGGACCCTATGAGCTTCCCTTTGCTTCCAAACTGCTTAAACAGCACATCTACCGAGTTCAGAACTGTCTCACTTTCTGTCTACTAACTCCTTGTTAGACCACTTCCAGTCTGGCTTCTCATCTCACCATTCCACTGAAACAGTCCTTACTAAAGTTGCAAATGACCTCCTCATTGCAAAATCCAAAGGCCAATTTCCTGTTCTAATACTCCTTGGCCTTTCCTCTGCCTTTGACACTATTGATCATTCTCTGCTTCTCCAGGCACTCTCATCACTGGGTGTCAAGGACCTAGCACATTTTTGTATTAGCTTCTACCTGTCTGGACATTTGTTAGCTGTCTCCTACTCCAATACAAACTCCTCTCTATACCTGCTATCTGTTGGTGTACCACAAGATTGGCCCTCTTCCCCTCTCCATCTATACTCATGGCCTGAGACAATTAATAGGCTCTTTTGGTTTCCAGTACCACCCAAATCTATCTCTCAGTTCCTGACTTCTCTACACTGTTATCTTGAGTGCCTGACTGTCTCTCTGCTGTTTCTACATTCGTGACATCAAGTTTCCTGAAACTTAACATGTGTAAGATGGAGATTGTGATGTTTTCTCCCTCTCTCTCAGCTCCCCAACCTATAGTTATAATTAATGTAGAAAATGCCCCAATAACCTCAACTCCTAAAGCTTGCTGTCTGGGGGCTTCTCTGGACTCACAACTTTTCAAGAGGCTACTAAAATGCTTTAATCATTTTCCGTCTTGACTACTGTTACACCCTACTCTACCGTCTACCAAAAAACAGACTTGTACCTCTGCAATCTCAATTGAACTCTGCTGCTTGTCTCATCCACCTCTCTTCCCAATCCTCTTCTCCTGCTCCTCTCTGCCAATCCCTCCATTGGCTACCAATTGTAAGAATCTATACGTTGGTTGCTATTGGCAACAACACTACACCTTCGTTCGGCACCATATTATTATTATTATTATTTAGTATTTATATAGCGCCAACATATTACGCAGCGCTGTACAGTGTGTGTATATATATATATATACCTCAAAGGAGCTCACAATCTAATCCCTACCATTGCCATATGTCTATATTCTGTAGTGTAAGTACTGTAGTCTAGGACCAGTTTTTTAGGGGGAGCCAATTAACTTATCCATATGTTTTTGGAATGTGGGAGGAAACCGGAGTGCCCGGAGGAAACCCACACAGACACGGAGAGAACATACAAACTCTTTGCAGATGTGCCCTGGCTGGGATTCGAACCAGGGACCATATCACAGGAAGTGTGATAACTTGACTCTCATCACAGCAAACAGCATAGGAGATAGGACTTCGTAGACGTTGTCAAAGTTCAAGAGTTTATTTGTAAAACAAATATAAAGATATGTTCAGTAGCAATATCTAACCTCGGCAAAGCAAACTGTCTGTAGAATCTTATGCGTTCCTTGCATACTTGATCTATCTCTAATAGCTAGATCAGGCCTCTCTTAGTTACATCTATGCATCTATGCTAGGCATATATACAGCATACAGAGCATGTAGAATGAAAGTAGGAAAAGTAGTGAATAAAGTCCTCAGTCAGAAGCATCCCCCGGGGAGCCCATATTTGCTCTTATACTGAGTTCTAAAGAGGTAAATGTGACATCATCTGAGCAGGGACGGATCAATAACTCATCGCCTGCTATTGGCTGATAAGAACCCGTGATATCATGACAAGCACAGTCTTTTTCTGTGCATTCACTGGAAAATTCCATTTTCCAATGACCTGTCCCCTTGTTCTGAGGAGACCATTGTTTAATGTACTTGTGAGAATATTTTCATAACAATGGCTCA
Source organism: Hyperolius riggenbachi (assembly GCF_040937935.1). Taxonomy (NCBI): domain Eukaryota; kingdom Metazoa; phylum Chordata; class Amphibia; order Anura; family Hyperoliidae; genus Hyperolius; species Hyperolius riggenbachi. The sequence continues at coordinate 89,190,011 of NC_090656.1, forward strand.
TGTTTATTGTTCGTCGCCAGCTGGTCTGGCCTCCGCACTGGATATCTCTGATACAGCCTTGGAAGTTCCAGTACAATGTTCTACTGAAAATCAGAACTGTCTTTATTTATGTCTAAGAGAAATTCCCCTTAAAGGGAGATTCTGCACATCAAGTCTTTTAACTAAACTCAGTTGATGTAACTGAGGCCTACGAATTCAAGCATATAATACTTAAGATCTAACCCCAATCACCCAAAGGCTCCAGTTCAAACTGTCAACATTATCATACAAAGCTCTGCATAAGTTATCCTCTCCGTACATTTCTTCATTAATCTCCAGATATCATTCTTCCCAGGAATCTTCGCTCCTACCATGAGACCCTTTTTTGTTCATGCTTGGTGACCTCCTCTCACCCTTGCATCCAGGACTTCTCACAATTATCTCTTTTCCTTTGGATCTCTCTCCCACAGCCTTTCTGTCAATACTCCAAGCCTGGACATTTTCAAACTTACCCCCCGAGGCTGGAAGCGCGCTGTGCATTCGGATGACGTAACTGAGTCATGTACATGATATCATATGCATGTGCAGTGCACTTCCGGCTACGGGTGCGCATTGTAGGATGCACACAGCCTGGCCAGCACCTCCTCAGTAAGTCCTGACCAGGCCAACCGAAAGAGGTTCCCGGGGAGCTTTTTAGGTGAGCTACAGGGGGCAGATAGGAGAACAGGGGAAGCTGTGGGCATAAGGACAGGTAGTAGTATATGCCTGCTCCCCCCATTTCTCCAAACTGTTTGGGCTCTGGTATCCTTTAAGGGCACAATCAGCTTTACAAAGTTGTCACTATAGGTGTCATTGACCTTAGTTTAAAGCTGTCTATGCTGCAATGGCAAAGTAACAAGCTCAGATTGTACTCCTCTACTACAGCCATGTAAATTATTTCAAAATAAACAGTTTCTCATCATAGCTTATGGTTTTTTAGACACCTACCTGCACACTTTAGCTTATCTGCTTTATATGTGCGTTATATGTCTCCACGACTCCCCTATGCAAATCCCTTCACTGGCCTCAATTCACGTAGCATTATAAAAACGTTTATCAAACACTTTATCAAACGTGTGATAATTTACCTCATGGGTAAAATCTCATTTTAAATTCACTAAGGTGTTATATATTTATCGAATGTTTTACCGATAAAACGTTCAACAAATATATAACACCTTAGTGAATCCAAAATGAGATTTTACCCATGAGGTAAATTATCAAAGGTTTGATAAAGTGTTTGATAAACGTTTGATAATGCTCCGTGAATTGAAGCCAGTGGCTTCCAATCTGCTTCCAAATCAGCTTCACGATCCTATGTTTTGCCTACAAATCTATACACAAGTTTTGCCCGACCTACATATCTGACCTGGTCAGCAGATACACACCTGGCTGCCCACTTCGCTCCTCCAACAACCTCGACCTAACCACCCCACACATCTCGCAGTCCATCAGGCTGAACTCTCTCCCACTGCCCATTAGGCTTGCCCCCTCCTTCAACACCTTCAAACAAGCCCTCAAAACTCACCTTTTCAAGGAGGCTTACCCCACCTCAACACTGCCGTAACGTTCTCTGCCAAGAACCTCTTGATGCATCTTCCCTCCTTTAGTGTCACCACCCCCTCCCTCTAGATTGAAAGCCTTTGGCAGGGCCCTCTCTCCTTGTGTGTCATATTTGACTGTGCACTCGTTCCAGAATAATGTGAAATTGGATTAATGGGACTACCACTCCAGTGAATGATCTGGAACTGTATCATTGTATTGTTGTATCTTATTGCTTTTAACAGTTTTGTGTCGTCACCAGTTATTGTCTGTAATTGTATGTATTGTACAGTGCTGCATAATATGTTGGTGCTATATAAATCCAATAAATAATAATAATATGTGGAATTGTTTTTTCAGAACAAACTTGGACATTGTCATTATTGTACTCTGTAATGATATAACATACTCTTCAGCATGCTGCAATATAAAAAGGCAGAAACTGATTAATAGAGGATGAAGACTTAGGTAACGGAGAATAAAGTGGGGGCAGACAGTGGATGAGGAGTGGGAGGAGAGATATCATAAACACATTAGAGGGAGGAGAGGAAACAGAGAGGGAGAGAATTGTAATGCAAGGGAGGAGTGTATGACAGAAGGAGACAGTATGATGAAGAGAGCAGAGAGGCACAATACAAAGATCATAGGAAAATGAGGTTGGGGAGGGAAAAAGGAGCGTGAAGAGTGAAAAGGTTATTAGTCACAGTTGTTTGTTGTCAGTGCATCATCGGGTCTTCATAATACTCCACAAACTATATACTGTCCCCCTGTATTGCTGCATTATTAATATATAGCCAGGCTAATTAGAAAGGGCATTATTGTGGAAGAGCTATGGGGTGTGTATCAGAGCAGAATGAGGGTTGGGATCTGGGGATGGATCATGGGTAGGTTGTAAGAGGATTTGCTGTGTATAGAAGAGTAAACAGAAAGCAGTGTGTGAGGAGGGGCAGAGAGTACCGCGTGACAGCAAGGCTAGTGAGATGTGTGGGAAAATACAGACTAGGGATGGGAAGACATCATGGAGATGATTGTAATGTACTGATGAGACAGTGAGGAAACTATGTGGAAGTGGAGAAGGCAGTTATTGTAACAAGCAGCATGACTGAAAATCCTAACCCTATATATAAACTAGCACTGGCAGTACAGGCCAGCATCTCTCTCTCTCTTTGTATTATTGTTTTATATTTATAAGTGTCGACATCATCCACAGCGCTTTACAGAGACTATAAAGTCTTGTCTTTAACTGTACCTCAGAGGAGCTGCCAATCTAATCCCTACCATATTTACTGGCGTACATATTAGTACGCCGTCGGTGATTTGGGCACAAGGCGAGCCAAATGACGGCTCTCCCTGTTACCGCTAAACTCCCCGGCGGCGTTAAATACTATTCCCTCTCCGAGTTGTTGCAACTCGGAGGGTGTAATTGGAGGTCCGGCAGAATTACTTTTACGTGCCCTGTGCAGCATAACATTGCTGCTATGGGGCGCCCAGTTTCAGTGCCCCCACCTGCTTCGTATTTACTGTATATGTCCATTGGAAGAATCCAATTAATTTATCTGTATGTTTTTGGAATGTTGGAGGAATCGTACGCAGCCACGGGGAGAACATACAAACTCCTTACAGATAGTGCCCTGGCTGGGATTCGAAACGGGGACCCAGGGCTTCAAAGTGAGAGAACTATCCACTACGCCAACATGCTGCCAGAAGACCTATACCCCAATGCCTGGCCAAGCAGAGAGGACTAGCTGAGACATACACCAGTACATCCAGCCACCCTCACCTGAAGTCAGTATTATAGCTGAAGAAGGCTATGTGGTCATGCCACTAATGAGAAGCGCTGGGATGGAGTAGTAGGCTAGACAATAAGAGAAACAGCTTTCATAGCAATATGAAGGGAGTGAGGCACCAACCCTTTGTAGGAATAGGGTGAAGCTTACAAGCACAGGGTAATGATTGATATCCTCTCTTCCTTTTATCTTTTTACAATTCTCTGGAGAACACTCTTTTCATACTTTTTCACAGAAAGCAATACAATCTCTAGACAACTTAGCTGCCAATTTAGAAAGCAGATCAGATGAGGTTTTGATCATTCCAAACAAGACCACCCTGTTATCAAGGTGAATATATTGTTTAAAGTGTCACTAAACTCAGAACTTCCTCCGTGCTCTAAAAGATTAGCCACAGCATGAAAACCTTAATGGAAAAAAAAAATCTTCATTACAATTTATGGAATTCCTAAAAAAAAACAAAACCTGAAGTTTTACTTGATTTCACTTCTGCAGAAGGCACTGAAAGGGTTAAGCCTCAGTTTTTATTGCATGGATAGCTGCCTTGTCATAGCTCTCCTGTAGTCTGTTTACAGTTGCTGATAAGAACTAATTAGGCAGGTTTATCTGTCTAAACAAATAGAGAACACAGAAAAGCAGATTTTTTTCAGCAACTGTATGTGAAATAAAACTTTTCATTGTGTGCTGTGCAAGAGTCCGGGTCTGCTTTAAGCAGCTGTCTTAAAGTGACCCCAGACCCAAAATTCAGCACGGAGGATGTGGTCTGCAGGGTCAGTGGTATTAACCACTTCACAACTGAGGGGTTATACCCCTTCAGCATCCAAGCAATTTTCACCTTTCAGCTCTCCTTCCATTCATTTGCCAATAACTTTATCTCTACTTATCAGAATGAAATGTGTTAAATATGTTTTTTTTATCACTAATTAGGCTTACTTTGGGTGGTACATTATGTCAAGAATTATTTTATTCTAAATGTTTTTTAATGGAAAAATAAGAAAAAAAATGGAAAAAAATCCTTATTTTTCAGTTTTTGGCCATTATAATTTTTAAATAATGCATGCTACCGTAATTAAAATCCACGTAATTTATTTGCCCATTTGTACCGGTTATTACACCATTTAAATGATGTCCCTATCACAATGTCTGGCGCCAATATTTTATTACGAAATAAAGATGCTTTTTTTCAGTTTTGCATCCATCACTAATAAAAAGCCCATAATTTATATAGTAACAGTATTATACCCTCTTGACATACATATTAAAAAAGTTCAGTCCCTAAGAAAACTATTTATGTATTTTTTATATTTGCAAATTTATTTTATTTTATTTTTTTTACAAAAAAAAAAATGTTGGTAACTATTGGGGAGTGTGAGAGGTAAGGGGTTAATTTAAAATGTAAAAACAGGTCTTTGCATTAAAAAAAATGCTTTTAGATGTAGTTTTACTATTTGGCCACAAGATGGCCTCAGTCTTTTTTTTTTGTATACGTCCTGTAAGCGAAATATGTATGCTTACAGGAAGTGTACTGAGGATGGGAAACTTTTATTTATTAGAATGATTGTGCAGCTTCTCATAAAAGGTGCCGATCATTGCTACGGGGACTTAGATCAATGATTAGGAATTGCTTTCCCATTCATTGATCTCCTGGCAGGAAGATGGCAACATGAAGGAGCGCACAAATAAGCGGGAGCGCGTACAGCAGTGGTAGCAGCGGGAGTACGTATATTTACTCCCCTGGGCGGTTAGATGAAGTCTGCAGGGGAGTAGATATACTGTACTGAAGCTGTGAAGTGGTTAAGGCCATTTACAGTATAGCATGTCAAAGGGGTCCTAAAACCCCTATTGACAGGGCCGGATTTCAGCCAAGCCAACATAGGCCTTGGCCTAGGGCGCCTGAATCTGGAAGGGCAATTTGTGGGCAGTAGAATAGTACTGTTATTTTCTGCCTCGCAGTGGCCGGCCTTTAGCTGGACAGAGTATACTCCTGCTGGTGTGCATCCAACCAGACCCGATCCGGGGCCACCCTGCTTCTGAACTTGCTGCAAATAGCTGCGGGCGGCCACGGATGGCTGGGACTGGCAGACAGGATGTAAGCAGCAGGGATTGGAATCACGGGGCTGCAGGCAACTCACAATGACGTATATGCCTGTCGCTCCCTGAGTCCTCCTCTCTCTCTTGTACGGAGCTCTGTGTTGTGCAGCCACGTCCCCTTCCTCTCCGGGCCGCTTGTCACACATACAGCCGGGAAATTCAAGCCATGGAGAAATGCTATCAGCCCTAAACAAGGGGAAGACTTCACTGGCAAGTAAATGGCAATGAAGCAATTACAAAGATATCTGCAGCGAGATAGCTGCAATAAGGATAAGGTAATGGGGGCTGCTGCTGATTATTTACTTGTCTTTCTTCCCCTACAAACTAAATGTTCTAGTTCTTGATAAATGAAATGTTTTGACAATGGAGATTAAGTAAGTTCATAGTATTTATATTTGTACCGCAATACAGTATAAAAACAGTAAAACTCTCTCTACACTCTGCTCATCATACCCTTTTTGTCTGTCATTTCATCTCCCCTCTCTGCCATATTCAGGTAGTGCTCTTTCCCCCTCTGTTTTATATCCTATCTTCCAGTCTGTAATGCTGGGCATACACAGCTCGATTTTGCCACTCGATTCTTCCGCTCTATAGATTCCCTGCTTGATTCTGCAGCCGATTCTCTTATCTTCTGCTCGTTTTTCTTATCTTTTCCCATTGTCCTCAATGCAGAATCAACCGGCGAAACAATCGGGCGGGAGATCGGATGCGTCAGAAATCATGTATCGAGCCATCTAAATGACTCCGAATCGAGCCATGTATTCCCAGCATAACACCCCCCATAGTCATGTCACTGACTGTCCTCAGAGGAGCTCACACTCTAATCCTACCATAGTCCTAGTCTAATGTCCTACCATATCATTATTATTTATTTATTATGTATTTATATAGCACTGACATCTTCTGCAGCACATTACAGAGTACATAGTCATGTCACTGACTGTCCTAAGAGGAGCTCACACTCTATTCCTACCATAGTCATAGTCTAATGTCCTACCATATTATTAGTATGTATTTATATAGCACTGACATCTTCTGCAGCACATTACAGAGTACATAGTCATGTCACTGACTGTCCTCAGAGGAGCTCACACTCTATTCCTACCATAGTCATAGTCTAATGTCCTACCATATTATTATTATGTATTTATGTATCACTGACATCTTCTGCAGCGCTGTACAGAGTACATAGTCATGTCACTGGCTGTCCTCAGAGCAGCTCTCAATCTAACCCTACCATAGTCATGTCATTGGCCGCCCTCAAAGGCGCTCACAACCTAATCCTACCATAGTCATAGTCTAATGTCCTACCATATTACTATTATGTGTTTATATAGCACTGGAATCTTCTGCAGCACATTACAGAGTACATAGTCATGTCACTGGCTGTCCTCAGAGCATCTCACAATCTAATCCTACCATAGTCATAGTGTAATGTCCTACCATATTATTATTATGTATTTATATAGCACTGACATTCTCTACAGCACATTACAGATTACATAGTCATGTCACTGGCTGTCCTCAGAGCAGCTCACAATCTAATCCTACCATAGTCATAGTCTAATGTCCTCCTGATCTATTAGTATCCCTAACCACTATCCCTTCCCCTTTGTGGATAAAGCTATCTTAACACCACTGTTGTCATGGGGCGGCTGGAGATTGTGGGCCTAGGGCGGTAAAATGTACAAATCCGGCCCTGCCTATTGACATCCTTTAAGAACTTTCACCCCTTCCACCAAGACTTCACTACATTTCGTTTTTGAGAAAATGTAATTATAATGAAATGTAAGGTTGTTTTTAAAAAAAAAAATCAAAATGAAATCTTGCCCATCGCTACATGTGAGCATTAGACAGGACCGACAGGACCGAAAAGGGAAGTCAGCAAGTTGTGAGAATAGATAAATGCAGCAAACGTACAGAAAATATATTGTTCAGCTGGCTACAAACCCATCAACTCTCCGATGATCATTTTGCGGACAGAAATTTTAGGTGAATGTCATTAGAAAATCACTATTCCACCTACTGCATCGATCATGGCTCAGTCTTACGAGTTTTTAGCAGCTCAGATATCAACTGGAGACTTTTGTTTAAATCATTTTTTCACAAGTCTTTCCACATTTCCATTATGCTGTTATTTGAAATCAGACTGTACATCCATCTAAAATTCCATTCCCACCAGATGATGCATACAGTCAAGGATAAAACGCCACTGGACATAAACACAATTCTCAGTGAATGCAAAAATGAATTTGCTGTATTGTGTGAGCACAGTGTCATAGTGTGTATGGAGAGAGCACTCTTTGGCTTTGTATACACAGTTTTATGGTCAGAAACAAAAGCATTTTACCTTCTTCTAAAACTGCCAATGCATAAGCTGTGGGCCCACGCTTATACGCTACTTACTGCATCCTAGTTGTGGTAACTCCTCTTGAAAATATATGTGTACAGGCAGTCCCCGGTTAACGAACGAAATAGGGACTGTAGGTTCGTTCTTAACCTGAATCTGTTCTTAAGTCGGAACACTGTGCCATCTCTATCCCCTGTACCTCTTCTGTGTCCACTTGTGCCTCCAGTGTCCCTCTCTGTGTCACATCTGCCCTCTGCACCTGCTTATACAAGTTTAAAAGCCATTTTTTCTTTGAATTTTTTAAAACCAATTATCTCAAAAACTACAAGTCCAATATGAAATTCTTTTTTGACTTGTTCCCATGGAAACACAGAATCCATGCCGTTCGTATTGGCGAATCGCTCGTAAGTCGGGCGTTCGTAAGTCGGTGACTACCTGTATACAGGCTGCAACTGTTCTGTCATACTTTTTTGTTTTCTGAAGTCAATTATGGCGTTCAGTGCAGTTATGTGAGTGGCTACACGCTAGATTTAGCCACTTTTTAACATCTGAAGGATGACTTGCAAACCATATTTGGTTTTGAGTTATTTGCATAACCTTCAATGTAAATAAACCTTTAGAGAATGGATAGAGACAGAACAGTCTGAGAGGAAGAAGGGTGCACAGAGTGATAGGATAAAGGGAAAGAGAACGGTGAAAGAAAATGGATGAAGAGAGCAGTGTAAAACGAGGGGATGGAGAGAGCAGAATGTGATGGGAGGAATGTAGAGAGTTCAATCTGAGCTGACATGTGGAGAGTGCAGTATGAGTAGACAGATGCAGACAGCAGAGTGTGAGGGAAGGAATGGAAAGAGCACAAGTTAGAGAATGGATAAAAAAGCACAATATGAGAAATGGATAAAAGGCTCAATGTGAGAAGATACTAGAGAGAGCACTGAGCCCAATGTTACAAATGAATAGGTCTGAGTAGTGTTAGGAAATGGATGGAGAGAGCAAAGTGCAAGAGGAGAGACAGACAGAACAGCTTGTGAGTAAAACTGTGGAGTGTGCAGTATGGTAGGAAGCACAGAGTGCAGTAAACAGAAAATAGTGTGAGAGAAGAGAGTGAAGAGAGCAGTGATGGAATGTAGAGAGTTATGTAAGAGGAGCTATGGAGTGCTGTGACTGAGGAGGCATGGTGAGAGCAGTGTAAAACCAGTGATTGGAGAAGACAGTGTGAAACAATGTGAGCGGAGGGATGGCGGGAGGTGAGGAGGAGGATAGCTGGAACGTTGATATAAAGGACGAGTCACAGTGGGTAGCTGTAGTGTCGCATGCCTCTTGCTTCCTAACAGGCTTCCAGCTGGCTACTATGTTTCTCGGCCATATGTTTGCCCTCTTCTGTAGCCTAATAAATATTCACAAGGCATAGGGAGATCTGGGCTCCACATATGGATAGTTAACATAATAAGGGTATAAGAGGCGCCCTGGTGTAATAAAAGCATCTAAAAACAGTTTAAAAACGGGAAATAAATTTGAGGTGGCTTACCTCAGTGACGAAAAAATCTTTGTATTTTACAAAGGTTTTTATTAGTAGCCTGTGCTACTAATAAAAACCTTTGTAAAATACAAAGATTTTTTCGTCACTGAGGTAAGCCACCTCAAATTTATTTCCCGTTTTTAAACTGTTTTTAGATGCTTTTATTACACCAGGGCGCCTCTTATACCCTTATTGTGCAATCATACCCCCTTACCTCACCCGTCTGAGGGGTGGGTACAGACCACACGTGGCTTCGACCACGGCGGATATCTGTCCCCTTTCTTTTACCAAGGAGAGCGACCGCATCCAGGTCCCTAGGGACCACCCCGAGTGGAGTCGGGTTTGTTGTCTCCACCTGCTTCCTGTGGTCGGTTGCCCCTCTGCAACCCACCTTTGTGAGTAGTGTCTTACTTTTATTACGTTCAATTGTTTTTGACATACTACACTATTGGGCTCCCACTTTTGTCTCCTGTATCTTTTCACTAGAGGGTGTTATTGACACCCACATCCCACTACGGATAGTTAACATGTTTAATACCATATTGGCTTAAACATTTGTATTCCAGATGCATTATTTCTAAGCCTTATCATACAGCCTCTCACAGAAAAAAATGGGTGTTTTGTGTGATTTTTAAAAGATATTCTAAACATGTTGGTACTTGTCTCATATAAATAGAAATGCAATGTGATATAACTGTGAGTTCTATGATAATCGTAGCTGAAGCTGAAATACGCATGCATACAGTTTGGTCACTTTTAGGATATTGTGTCAGAGTTAAACATGTCAAACAGAATCATTATCTAGTTTTCATAAATGATGCTGACATGTTTTTAGCGTTCCATTTCCTACCTGGCATCCAGTACAGTACCTATAGACTTCTGGGCCCAGATACGGAACTTGGACCTGCAATTCCTCTTTAAGAAACCATGTGCGTCCACCAGATAAGAAGACGTGTGTCCCCAGATAAGAAGCCATGTGTGACCCCAAATAAGAAACCATGTGTGTCCCCAGGTAAGTATCCTTTCTGCTCCCCAGATGCCGCTCAAATAGCAGTATTAGACAGATAGTAGTATTAGGTAACTGCCTCTCACATAGTAGTACTACATAGATGCCGCTCAGATGGTATAATGTAGCTGCCATTCAGATAGCAGTATTAGGTAGATGCCACTAAAATAGTATTAGACAGCTGCCTACCAGATAGCAGTATTAGGCAGCTGCCCATCAGATAGTAGTATTAGGTAGCTGCCCGTCACATAGCAGTATTAGGCAGCTGCCCATCAGATAGTAGTATTAGGAAGCTGCCCGCCAGATAGCAGTATTAGGTAGCTGCCCTTCACATAGCAGTACTAGGTAGATGCTGCTCAGATAGTATGAGGTGGCTGCCCCTCAGATAGCAGTATTAGGTAGTTGCCTGCCAGATAGCAGTATTAGGTAGCTGCCTGTCAGATAGCAGTATTAGGTAGCTGCCTCTCAGATAGTAGTATTAGGAAGCTGCCCGCCAGATAGCAGTATTAGGTAGCTGCCCTTCACATAGCAGTACTAGGTAGATGCTGCTCAGATAGTATGAGGTGGCTGCCCCTCAGATAGCAGTATTAGGTAGTTGCCTGCCAGATAGCAGTATTAGGTAGCTGCCTGTCAGATAGCAGTATTAGGTAGCTGCCTCTCAGATAGTAGTATTAGGAAGCTGCCCGCCAGATAGCAGTATTAGGTAGCTGCCCTTCACATAGCAGTACTAGGTAGATGCTGCTCAGATAGTATGAGGTGGCTGCCCCTCAGATAGCAGTATTAGGTAGTTGCCTGCCAGATAGCAGTATTAGGTAGTTGCCTGCCAGATAGCAGTATTAGGTAGCTGCCTGTCAGATAGCAGTATTAGGTAGCTGCCTCTCAGATAGTAGTATTAAGTAGTACCTTACCTTATAGCATAACTTACTTGTCCTATTGCTGCAATCACTCCTCCAGCTTCTTTGCTGGTGCCCTCTCCTGTTCTATCAGCATGTACAAATTGCTGTAGCATAGTGGTTGGTCATGTGTGGAAAGATGTGGCTGCATCACAGGAGGCATACACAGAGCAGATCAGCCACCAGACAATCTAGGCAGGTGCCTGGGCCCTAGTGGGTGGCAAATGGCCAACCTGCCACTTTCTCTGACCTCTCACCACTTCAGCTTACCAAAAGTACCACAAGGGGGTGCAAAGTCTACTACTTTGCCTAGGGCCCCATTACATCTTTATCTATCTCTGGACATACAGATGGGAATTGGGTGGATCCAGTATGGAGTTGTGTCAGTACAGGACTCTTTGCTGGCTTCAGGTGCTTCTCTGCAATGCATGGGATGCTGAATATAGGTGCACTGAAACTACCTTTGTGCTGAAGCAGCAAATGCCAAAACCCTGTTCACAGCTCCAGCTCAAATAAATAGTGTCAGGCTGCTAGAAAGACAAACTCACACAAAGCTGCCTCATTGTAGACTTACCCCTTGAGTATTCCTGTTAACTCTGCTAGGAACCTATAAAACTGGCAATTCTGGAGCAGAAAATGAGGGGTTATTCTAGACTTCAGGGCTGTGGAGCTTAAAAAATATGGCACCCCTGCTTCCCATCATATGTACCATACTGGTTTTTAATATTCAACTAAATATTCTTGATCTTTTGTGTGAAAAAGTGTGCTTTTTTATTTAATGCATCCTTCAATTTTGTTTTTCTGATCATTCGTGATCTTTTTTTCTCTTAGGATTACCAACCAGCGAGGTGATTATAGTATCCGGAGTCCTCGCCCTCAGCTTGAGCGTCACTATTGTCATGTGTGGACTCTGTCAGTGGTGCCAACGTAAACTAGTAAGTACAGCACATCCACTTGCCTTATCCTTGTTGCTCATATCTGTTTGTTTGGAACATTCAAGTGAATACTCAGATGAAAACCATGACCAGCATTTTAGAAGCAAACGCAGCAGAAAACACAGAATGTACATACACTGAGAGTGTAATAGCTTAAAGTATCACCGAAGGGTTTAAAGTAAACCTGTGAGAAATATATGGGGGGGGGGGGGGGGTAGGAGATGGTATGTGCGGCTTCAGATGAGGGTTTATAGTGAAATATATAATGAATCAATTTCTTGTGTGGGTTAATGTTTGCTGCATTTCATATGTGGGGACATTTTTGCTTTTTTTTTTTTTACATGGGGTAACTTTTGCTGCATTTCGTATGTGGGAGCATTGTTACTACATTTTGGGGGCTCATGATTTCTAAATGGTAGGCTAATACAGGAACTAAAAAATTAAATGATAGGCAAATTGATGCAGATAGTTGCAGTGGCTGGTTGTTACTCATAGCAGATAGTTGCAGAGGCTAGTTGTTACTGATAGAAAATAGTTGCAGAGGCTAGTTGTTACTGATAGAAAATAATTGCAGTGGCTAGTTGTTACTGATAGCGGATAGTTGCAATGGCTAGTAGATACTCATGGCAGATAGTTGCAGTGGCTAGTAGATACTCATGGCAGATAGTTGCAGTGGCTAGTAGATACTCATGGCAGATAGTTGCAGTGGCTAGTTGTTACTGATAGCGGATAGTTGCAATGGCTAGTAGATACTCATGGCAGATAGTTGCAGTGGCTAGTAGATACTCATGGCAGATAGTTGCAGTGGCTAGTAGATACTCATGGCAGATAGTTGCAGTGGCTAGTAGATACTCATGGCAGATAGTTGCAGTGGCTAGTTGTTACTCATAGCAGATAGTTGCAGTGGCTAGTAGATACTCATGGCAGATAGTTGCAGTGGCTAGTAGATACTCATGGCAGATAGTTGCAGTGGCTAGTAGATACTCATGGCAGATAGTTGCAGTGGCTAGTTGTTACTCATAGCAGATAGTTGCAGTGGGTAGTTGTTACTCATAGCAGATAGTTGCAGTGGCTAGTTGTTACTCATAGCAGATAGTTGCAATGGCTAGTAGATACTCATAGCAGATAGTTGCAGTGGCTAGTTGTTACTCATAGCACCTAGTTGCAGTGGCTAGTAGATACTCATGGCAGATAGTTGCAGTGGATAGTAGGTACTCATGGTAGATAGTTGCAGTGGATAGTTGTTACTCACAGCATATAGTTGCAGTGGCTAGTAGATACTCATGACAGATAGTTGCAGTGGCTAGTTGTTACTCACAGCATATAGTTGCAGTGGCTAGTTGTTACTCATAGCAGATAGTTGCAGTGGCTAGTAGATACTCATGACAGATAGTTGCAGTGGCTAGTTGTTACTCATAGCAGATAGTTGCAGTGGCTAGTTGTTACTCATAGCACCTAGTTGCAGTGGCTAGTAGATACTCATGGCAGATAGTTGCAGTGGATAGTAGGTACTCATGGTAGATAGTTGCAGTGGATAGTTGTTACTCACAGCATATAGTTGCAGTGGCTAGTAGATACTCATGACAGATAGTTGCAGTGGCTAGTTGTTACTCACAGCATATAGTTGCAGTGGCTAGTTGTTACTCATAGCAGATAGTTGCAGTGGCTAGTAGATACTCATGACAGATAGTTGCAGTGGCTAGTTGTTACTCATAGCAGATAGTTGCAGTGGCTAGTAGATACTCATGACAGATAGTTGCAGTGGCTAGTTGTTACTCATAGCAGATAGTTGCAGTGGCTAGTTGTTACTCATAGCAGATAGTTGCAGTGGCTAGTAGATACTCATGACAGATAGTTGCAATGGCTAGTTGTTACTCATAGCAGATAGTTGCAGTGGCTAGTAGATACTCATGACAGATAGTTGCAGTGGCTAGTTGTTACTCATAGCAGATAGTTGCAGTGGCTAGTAGATACTCATGACAGATAGTTGCAGTGGTTAGTAGTTACTCATAGCAGATAGTTGCAGTGGCTAGTAGATACTCATGACAGATAGTTGCAGTGGCTAGTTGTTACTCATAGCAGATAGTTGCAGTGGCTAGTTGTTACTCATAGCAGATAGTTGCAGTGGCTAGTTGTTACTCATAACTGCAGAGTTATATTTACAAATCAGGAACTTATAGGAACAAAATAATTGAGAGCCCTAAACTCCACCTATCCGTATACACCAAACCTCAAAGTGCATCCCTCTTACACAGCTGGCTACTGGTAACACTTATCCATATTTGTGTATTTTTCTGTACCCAGTAAAATGCCTATTATTTATCAGCATACATATGGGAAACTTTAACTATAACTCACAAAAGTAAATGATAAGAAATGGCACTCCAGCAGGCACCTCCAACAATATCACTTCTAGGCATGTGCCTACTCTGCCTAATGGGAAATCTGGCCTTGGGTAGCAGTCACAACAGTTAGTTGTTACACAAATCAGCACAGTTAGTTGGTAGCAATTAGTGACAATGATAGATTGGCACTAGTAGCTGCAAATCAGTCACTAATGTGACGAGGCTCTGATGTCTGTGGTCATCAGAGTTCCTTTATCCAGCAGATTGTTTGTATCATCATGATAATTCAGTGATATTTTATTCCCTGAGCACCTATTTATCTTGCATTATGCTTGTATTTTGCTCTTGTAGTGCCTTTTTCAACAAAACAATGCCATCTTTCTGAACATATAACATTTCCCACATAACATTTTATTGTTTAGCCAGCAGACTGTAAAGTGAAAGCTATGAGACAGACTGGTGTGCCGCTACTACAGCACACAGTACACGGAGCTGCTGGAAAAGCAGCCTTCCAACTGGTGCACTAAATTCCCATCACGGATATATAAAATGGAGATCGTGCTGTGAATTCTTTATTGGAAAAATGCCTCTGAAGCTCGTGATATGTAAATTGCCTGAAACAAAATCTTACTTGAAATGAATCCAATAAAACATACACATGGTTAAATCCGTAAATTAGCAAAGATGCAATGACAGTGCTGTCTCATATTATGGAAATTAATTTTCTAAATTGATCTTCTGAAAAACGGTGTGCGGAGCTTGTAATGCTGATGTTACCGTTATTGCCGGTGTCCTTAACACTCCTCCATTAGGTTTTAGGAAGGCCCCTCTACATTCGCACAACGTGAAAGCAATCAAGGGGAGCTAGTTGCAGGCACTGCTGCTTGCATTTATTTCCATGTGAACTACAGTAATTGCAGGTAGGATTGGCTTGACTTAACTCCATACTAAAGACCCATAGGTATTCATAGGTGTGCAGATTCTTTGATTTGCAGATAGATGGATTCCTGCCAGTCTTTCTAGTAAGCCATTTACTGTATATATATATATATATATATATATCTATTTCCATAAATCTACTTTGGATTAGCAACACATTAGATCGCTGCTTTTTAAAAGTGGATCACCAAAACACCACAGCAATACTTTTCCTTTAAGCAGTAAACAGAAGAAGGCCAGTTATAACCATTATGGTTGCACCAGCTTTGATTCAGCCACGGTGCTGGTTAGCTAACCAGAAAGCTAGATATGTGGTTACAGTACATGGCTTATTCTCAAGGGAAGATGTTCATCCACACCCTTTCCTGAAATATGACACCAGAGATGTAGCTAGGAAATACCCCCCCCCCCCCCCCCCAGCAAAATGTGCATCCCCCCAATATTCACCCACCCCCACATATACACACACACACCTTTAGTGATCCCCAGGCCAGGATCTGGTGGCCCATCTCCCAAGTGTCATATAACAAGTGTGGCAATTAACATGATCTCCGCCATAATAGTGCAGCCACTACAACTTACTGCAACACCTGATCTTGAGAGGGGACCATGTATATGAGGACATTACTAGGAAGCAGCCCATAGTTGCTTCCTAGTAATTACACTTCTGTATGATACCCTTGTCTCCTTCCCTGATGTCTCCAACCCACTACCCTCTAGATCATGGCCATCCGCATGTCGGGCAAATTGGGGCGCCTGACCCCCCTTGGCCGCCAACTTATGGTAAAATGATCTCATATACCCTGTGTTAACCCTTGAGATATATTTAAGAGTAGTACATGGTAATTGTTTCTAAACTGTTTACAATTATTTACTATTCTTTTTAATTAGCTAGATAACTAATCTGGTGTTGTTTACATAGGATTTATCATTTAACCACTTTACCCCCACGCGTACGCATTTCTCCGTCCCTTTTTCCATCCTTTAACCCCCAGGGACGGAGAAATACGTACTTTCCGCGCTCCCGCCGCTGTCCGCGCTCCCGCTCGTAAACACGCCGCCGCCCGCTCGCCCGGAGATCAATGAACGGGAAAATCCATTCCCGTTCATTGATCTAAGCCCCGCAATGATCCGCTGCCGCTCGGCTGAGCAGCGCGACCATTGTGGGGAAAAAAAAAAGTTCTCATCCTCTTTCTACTTCCTGCAAGCGTCCTTCCGGACGCTTGCAGGTCGCATAAACAAAATGTTACTGTGGCCATCTTGTGGCCAAATAGTAAAACTACATCCAAAGCATTTTTCACATAGAAATAAATTAGTTTAACACACAAAATTAACCCTTTACCTCCCACACTCCCCAATTTTTTTTCTTGTTATTTAAAAAAAAAATTAAAATTAAAAAAAAATACATAAATAGTTACCTTAGGGACTGAACTTTTTAAATATTTATGTCAAGAGGGTATAACACTGTTACTTTATAAACTATGGACTTGTAATTAGGGATGGATGCAAAACTGAAAAAAATGCACCTTTATTTCCAATTAAAATATTGGCGCCAAACATTGTGATAGGGACATAATTTAAATGGTTTTATAACTGGGACAAAAGGGCAAATACATTTCATGGGTTTTAATCACAGTAGCATGCATTATTTAAAAACTATAAAGGCCAAAAACTGAAAAACAATAATTTTTTTCCCACGTTTTTTCCTATTTTCCCATTAAAACACATTTAGAATAAAATAATTCTTGCCATAATGTCCCACCTAAAGAAAGCCTAATTGGTGGCGAAAAAAACAAGATATAGTTCATTTCATTGCGATAAGTAATGATAAAGTTATAGACGAATGAATGGAAGGAGCGCTGAAAGGTGAAAATTGCTCTGGTTGTCAGGGGGTAAAACCCCTCAGTTGGGAAGTGGTTAATTCTAAATTTGTAATAATTAACTAACTATATCGGACCCCCTGGATCCATTTGAAGTACCCCCTTGGGTACCACACGTTGAGAACCTAGGTCCTAGCATAAAAAAAAGAAAGTGTTATTGGCTGCATCCTGCCCTCCCTCCATGCCCTCTACATCAGCAGGCACAAAAACAGAACCAGACACATCCCCTTTCCAAAGTAAAAAGAAAATCCACTCCACCATGTCATGTCTTAGCTATTACACTTCAACAACAGGTAACTCCAACCTCCTATTTACCATTGTGTACAGGTCTTCACGATTTTCATGACTTTTCTTCAAAATACCTTGCAATTAAAAAAACGCATGCGATTTTAAAAGCGCAGTGCAAGTGCAGCAGTGTGAACAGGCCCGTAATGTTGCAACCATCCTGATTCTGTGGCCAACCCACAGACCTGTGGTGAACATACCATTCTCGATTCTTCTTGACTTGTCTGCAGCTTTTAATAACATTGATTGAAGAAATACTGTGGCCTAAGGGCTGCTACTCTTAGCGGGGTTCAGTCCTTCCTGTCTAGCAGGACACAGCTAGTTTGCCTGGCCACCAACTACTCTAATCCAGTGCCACTTGCTTATGGAGTCCCACAGGGTTCTGTGCTATTACCATTACTTTTTGCAGTCTACATGCTCCCATTACGGCCCATAAGCATCCATCAATGCCTGTCTATTTGAATTACAAAACTGGATCAGCTGAACTCTGACAAACAAAGGTGTTGGTGGTAGGCGTCCACACATGATCAATAAAGTCCAAAAGTCTTCAAATTAGCAATTGGAGGAGATGCCATGCAGTATAAAGACTCTGTGTGAAACCTGTGGGTGATCCTGGATGGTAAGCTAACACTGAGACAGCAGGTATCAGCTGTCTTCATATCCTCATTCTTCCATCTGAGAAATGTAACAAGAATTGAACACCCTATCCCTGCTGAGGACCTACCTACTCTAGTTCATCCGTTTCTATCCTTCTGCCTGGAATACTGCAATGCACTATTCATCGGAACCCTGGAAAAAGTTCTGTGCCCCTTACAAGTGATCAAGAGATGGAGGACAGGGGGCCAGCCAGGGACTATCATAGAGGAAGTGGCTGCCAGCTCAGAAGGTAACATGAGTGGCAGCCGCGAGGGGGGCACTGGGGGCAAATATATATTACCTATACTGCGGCAACTATACTACCTATACTGGGGGCAACTAGACTACCGATACTGGGGGAAACTATACTACCTATACTGGGGCAACTATACTAGCTACCTTTACTGGGGCAACTATACTACCTATACTACCTATAATGGGGC